>NW_027248943.1:0-143067 GCF_036711975.1 Onthophagus taurus
ATACCGTTTTTTTTCAACACTCTTGTAATTTGCACATTTTTCAAAAATTCTCTACATTGATGCATCTGGGAGCAAAAAAGTTACAGACCATTGTGTTAAGGGCACAATTTGCTACAACTTTTGTAGTAAAAGTTTTTCTGTATTCTGCTCCGGATACCGTTTTTTTTCAACACTCTTGTAATTTGCACATTTTTCAAAAATTCTCTACATTGATGCATCTGGGAGCAAAAAAGTTACAGACCATTGTGTTAAGGGCACAATTTGCTACAACTTTTGTAGTAAAAGTTTGTCTGTATTCTGCTCCGGATACCGTTTTTTTTCAACACTCTTGTAATTTGCACATTTTTCAAAAATTCTCTACATTGATGCATCTGGGAGCAAAAAAGTTACAGACCATTGTGTTAAGGGCACAATTTGCTACAACTTTTGTAGTAAAAGTTTTTCTGTATTCTGCTCCGGATACCGTTTTTTTTCAACACTCTTGTAATTTCCACATTCTTGAAAAAATCTCCACATTGGTGCATCTGGGAGCAAAAAAGTTACAGACCATTGTGTTAAGGGCACAATTTGCTACAACTTTTGTAGTAAAAGTTTGTCTGTATTCTGCTCCGGATACCGTTTTTTTTCAACACTCTTGTAATTTGCACATTTTTCAAAAATTCTCTACATTGATGCATCTGGGAGCAAAAAAGTTACAGACCATTGTGTTAAGGGCACAATTTGCTACAACTTTTGTAGTAAAAGTTTGTCTGTATTCTGCTCCGGATACCGTTTTTTTTCAACACTCTTGTAATTTGCACATTTTTCAAAAATTCTCTACATTGATGCATCTGGGAGCAAAAAAGTTACAGACCATTGTGTTAAGGGCACAATTTGCTACAACTTTTGTAGTAAAAGTTTTTCTGTATTCTGCTCCGGATACCGTTTTTTTTCAACACTCTTGTAATTTCCACATTCTTGAAAAAATCTCCACATTGGTGCATCTGGGAGCAAAAAAGTTACAGACCATTGTGTTAAGGGCACAATTTGCTACAACTTTTGTAGTAAAAGTTTGTCTGTATTCTGCTCCGGATACCGTTTTTTTTCAACACTCTTGTAATTTGCACATTTTTCAAAAATTCTCTACATTGATGCATCTGGAGCAAAAAAGTTACAGACCATTGTGTTAAGGGCACAATTTGCTACAACTTTTGTAGTAAAAGTTTTTCTGTATTCTGCTCCGGATACCGTTTTTTTTCAACACTCTTGTAATTTCCACATTCTTGAAAAAATCTCCACATTGGTGCATCTGGGAGCAAAAAAGTTACAGACCATTGTGTTAAGGGCACAATTTGCTACAACTTTTGTAGTAAAAGTTTGTCTGTATTCTGCTCCGGATACCGTTTTCTTTCAACACTCTTGTAATTTGCACATTTTTCAAAAATTCTCTACATTGATGCATATGGGAGCAAAAAAGTTACAGACCATTGTGTTAAGGGCACAATTTGCTACAACTTTTGTAGTAAAAGTTTTTCTGTATTCTGCTCCGGATACCGTTTTTTTTCAACACTCTTGTAATTTGCACATTTTTCAAAAATTCTCTACATTGATGCATCTGGGAGCAAAAAAGTTACAGACCATTGTGTTAAGGGCACAATTTGCTACAACTTTTGTAGTAAAAGTTTTTCTGTATTCTGCTCCGGATACCGTTTTTTTTCAACACTCTTGTAATTTGCACATTTTTCAAAAATTCTCTACATTGATGCATCTGGGAGCAAAAAAGTTACAGACCATTGTGTTAAGGGCACAATTTGCTACAACTTTTGTAGTAAAAGTTTTTCTGTATTCTGCTCCGGATACCGTTTTTTTTCAACACTCTTGTAATTTCCACATTCTTGAAAAAATCTCCACATTGGTGCATCTGGGAGCAAAAAAGTTACAGACCATTGTGTTAAGGGCACAATTTGCTACAACTTTTGTAGTAAAAGTTTGTCTGTATTCTGCTCCGGATACCGTTTTTTTTCAACACTCTTGTAATTTGCACATTTTTCAAAAATTCTCTACATTGATGCATCTGGGAGCAAAAAAGTTACAGACCATTGTGTTAAGGGCACAATTTGCTACAACTTTTGTAGTAAAAGTTTGTCTGTATTCTGCTCCGGATACCGTTTTTTTTCAACACTCTTGTAATTTGCACATTTTTCAAAAATTCTCTACATTGATGCATCTGGGAGCAAAAAAGTTACAGACCATTGTGTTAAGGGCACAATTTGCTACAACTTTTGTAGTAAAAGTTTTTCTGTATTCTGCTCCGGATACCGTTTTTTTTCAACACTCTTGTAATTTCCACATTCTTGAAAAAATCTCCACATTGGTGCATCTGGGAGCAAAAAAGTTACAGACCATTGTGTTAAGGGCACAATTTGCTACAACTTTTGTAGTAAAAGTTTGTCTGTATTCTGCTCCGGATACCGTTTTTTTTCAACACTCTTGTAATTTGCACATTTTTCAAAAATTCTCTACATTGATGCATCTGGGAGCAAAAAAGTTACAGACCATTGTGTTAAGGGCACAATTTGCTACAACTTTTGTAGTAAAAGTTTTTCTGTATTCTGCTCCGGATACCGTTTTTTTTTCAACACTCTTGTAATTTCCACATTCTTGAAAAAATCTCCACATTGGTGCATCTGGGAGCAAAAAAGTTACAGACCATTGTGTTAAGGGCACAATTTGCTACAACTTTTGTAGTAAAAGTTTGTCTGTATTCTGCTCCGGATACCGTTTTCTTTCAACACTCTTGTAATTTGCACATTTTTCAAAAATTCTCTACATTGATGCATATGGGAGCAAAAAAGTTACAGACCATTGTGTTAAGGGCACAATTTGCTACAACTTTTGTAGTAAAAGTTTTTCTGTATTCTGCTCCGGATACCGTTTTTTTTCAACACTCTTGTAATTTGCACATTTTTCAAAAATTCTCTACATTGATGCATCTGGGAGCAAAAAAGTTACAGACCATTGTGTTAAGGGCACAATTTGCTACAACTTTTGTAGTAAAAGTTTTTCTGTATTCTGCTCCGGATACCGTTTTTTTTCAACACTCTTGTAATTTGCACATTTTTCAAAAATTCTCTACATTGATGCATCTGGGAGCAAAAAAGTTACAGACCATTGTGTTAAGGGCACAATTTGCTACAACTTTTGTAGTAAAAGTTTTTCTGTATTCTGCTCCGGATACCGTTTTTTTTCAACACTCTTGTAATTTCCACATTCTTGAAAAAATCTCCACATTGGTGCATCTGGGAGCAAAAAAGTTACAGACCATTGTGTTAAGGGCACAATTTGCTACAACTTTTGTAGTAAAAGTTTGTCTGTATTCTGCTCCGGATACCGTTTTTTTTCAACACTCTTGTAATTTCCACATTCTTGAAAAAATCTCCACATTGGTGCATCTGGGAGCAAAAAAGTTACAGACCATTGTGTTAAGGGCACAATTTGCTACAACTTTTGTAGTAAAAGTTTGTCTGTATTCTGCTCCGGATACCGTTTTTTTTCAACACTCTTGTAATTTGCACATTTTTCAAAAATTCTCTACATTGATGCATCTGGGAGCAAAAAAGTTACAGACCATTGTGTTAAGGGCACAATTTGCTACAACTTTTGTAGTAAAAGTTTGTCTGTATTCTGCTCCGGATACCGTTTTTTTTCAACACTCTTGTAATTTGCACATTTTTCAAAAATTCTCTACATTGATGCATCTGGGAGCAAAAAAGTTACAGACCATTGTGTTAAGGGCACAATTTGCTACAACTTTTGTAGTAAAAGTTTGTCTGTATTCTGCTCCGGATACCGTTTTTTTTCAACACTCTTGTAATTTGCACATTTTTCAAAAATTCTCTACATTGATGCATCTGGGAGCAAAAAAGTTACAGACCATTGTGTTAAGGGCACAATTTGCTACAACTTTTGTAGTAAAAGTTTTTCTGTATTCTGCTCCGGATACCGTTTTTTTTCAACACTCTTGTAATTTCCACATTCTTGAAAAAATCTCCACATTGGTGCATCTGGGAGCAAAAAAGTTACAGACCATTGTGTTAAGGGCACAATTTGCTACAACTTTTGTAGTAAAAGTTTGTCTGTATTCTGCTCCGGATACCGTTTTTTTTCAACACTCTTGTAATTTGCACATTTTTCAAAAATTCTCTACATTGATGCATCTGGGAGCAAAAAAGTTACAGACCATTGTGTTAAGGGCACAATTTGCTACAACTTTTGTAGTAAAAGTTTGTCTGTATTCTGCTCCGGATACCGTTTTTTTTCAACACTCTTGTAATTTGCACATTTTTCAAAAATTCTCTACATTGATGCATCTGGGAGCAAAAAAGTTACAGACCATTGTGTTAAGGGCACAATTTGCTACAACTTTTGTAGTAAAAGTTTGTCTGTATTCTGCTCCGGATACCGTTTTTTTTCAACACTCTTGTAATTTGCACATTTTTCAAAAATTCTCTACATTGATGCATCTGGGAGCAAAAAAGTTACAGACCATTGTGTTAAGGGCACAATTTGCTACAACTTTTGTAGTAAAAGTTTTTCTGTATTCTGCTCCGGATACCGTTTTTTTTCAACACTCTTGTAATTTCCACATTCTTGAAAAAATCTCCACATTGGTGCATCTGGGAGCAAAAAAGTTACAGACCATTGTGTTAAGGGCACAATTTGCTACAACTTTTGTAGTAAAAGTTTGTCTGTATTCTGCTCCGGATACCGTTTTTTTTCAACACTCTTGTAATTTGCACATTTTTCAAAAATTCTCTACATTGATGCATCTGGGAGCAAAAAAGTTACAGACCATTGTGTTAAGGGCACAATTTGCTACAACTTTTGTAGTAAAAGTTTTTCTGTATTCTGCTCCGGATACCGTTTTTTTTCAACACTCTTGTAATTTCCACATTCTTGAAAAAATCTCCACATTGGTGCATCTGGGAGCAAAAAAGTTACAGACCATTGTGTTAAGGGCACAATTTGCTACAACTTTTGTAGTAAAAGTTTGTCTGTATTCTGCTCCGGATACCGTTTTTTTTCAACACTCTTGTAATTTGCACATTTTTCAAAAATTCTCTACATTGATGCATCTGGGAGCAAAAAAGTTACAGACCATTGTGTTAAGGGCACAATTTGCTACAACTTTTGTAGTAAAAGTTTGTCTGTATTCTGCTCCGGATACCGTTTTTTTTCAACACTCTTGTAATTTGCACATTTTTCAAAAATTCTCTACATTGATGCATCTGGGAGCAAAAAAGTTACAGACCATTGTGTTAAGGGCACAATTTGCTACAACTTTTGTAGTAAAAGTTTTTCTGTATTCTGCTCCGGATACCGTTTTTTTTCAACACTCTTGTAATTTCCACATTCTTGAAAAAATCTCCACATTGGTGCATCTGGGAGCAAAAAAGTTACAGACCATTGTGTTAAGGGCACAATTTGCTACAACTTTTGTAGTAAAAGTTTGTCTGTATTCTGCTCCGGATACCGTTTTCTTTCAACACTCTTGTAATTTGCACATTTTTCAAAAATTCTCTACATTGATGCATATGGGAGCAAAAAAGTTACAGACCATTGTGTTAAGGGCACAATTTGCTACAACTTTTGTAGTAAAAGTTTTTCTGTATTCTGCTCCGGATACCGTTTTTTTTCAACACTCTTGTAATTTGCACATTTTTCAAAAATTCTCTACATTGATGCATCTGGGAGCAAAAAAGTTACAGACCATTGTGTTAAGGGCACAATTTGCTACAACTTTTGTAGTAAAAGTTTTTCTGTATTCTGCTCCGGATACCGTTTTTTTTCAACACTCTTGTAATTTCCACATTCTTGAAAAAATCTCCACATTGGTGCATCTGGGAGCAAAAAAGTTACAGACCATTGTGTTAAGGGCACAATTTGCTACAACTTTTGTAGTAAAAGTTTGTCTGTATTCTGCTCCGGATACCGTTTTTTTTCAACACTCTTGTAATTTGCACATTTTTCAAAAATTCTCTACATTGATGCATCTGGGAGCAAAAAAGTTACAGACCATTGTGTTAAGGGCACAATTTGCTACAACTTTTGTAGTAAAAGTTTTTCTGTATTCTGCTCCGGATACCGTTTTTTTTCAACACTCTTGTAATTTCCACATTCTTGAAAAAATCTCCACATTGGTGCATCTGGGAGCAAAAAAGTTACAGACCATTGTGTTAAGGGCACAATTTGCTACAACTTTTGTAGTAAAAGTTTGTCTGTATTCTGCTCCGGATACCGTTTTTTTTCAACACTCTTGTAATTTCCACATTCTTGAAAAAATCTCCACATTGGTGCATCTGGGAGCAAAAAAGTTACAGACCATTGTGTTAAGGGCACAATTTGCTACAACTTTTGTAGTAAAAGTTTGTCTGTATTCTGCTCCGGATACCGTTTTTTTTCAACACTCTTGTAATTTGCACATTTTTCAAAAATTCTCTACATTGATGCATCTGGGAGCAAAAAAGTTACAGACCATTGTGTTAAGGGCACAATTTGCTACAACTTTTGTAGTAAAAGTTTGTCTGTATTCTGCTCCGGATACCGTTTTTTTTCAACACTCTTGTAATTTGCACATTTTTCAAAAATTCTCTACATTGATGCATCTGGGAGCAAAAAAGTTACAGACCATTGTGTTAAGGGCACAATTTGCTACAACTTTTGTAGTAAAAGTTTGTCTGTATTCTGCTCCGGATACCGTTTTTTTTCAACACTCTTGTAATTTGCACATTTTTCAAAAATTCTCTACATTGATGCATCTGGGAGCAAAAAAGTTACAGACCATTGTGTTAAGGGCACAATTTGCTACAACTTTTGTAGTAAAAGTTTTTCTGTATTCTGCTCCGGATACCGTTTTTTTTCAACACTCTTGTAATTTGCACATTTTTCAAAAATTCTCTACATTGATGCATCTGGGAGCAAAAAAGTTACAGACCATTGTGTTAAGGGCACAATTTGCTACAACTTTTGTAGTAAAAGTTTTTCTGTATTCTGCTCCGGATACCGTTTTTTTTCAACACTCTTGTAATTTCCACATTCTTGAAAAAATCTCCACATTGGTGCATCTGGGAGCAAAAAAGTTACAGACCATTGTGTTAAGGGCACAATTTGCTACAACTTTTGTAGTAAAAGTTTGTCTGTATTCTGCTCCGGATACCGTTTTTTTTCAACACTCTTGTAATTTCCACATTCTTGAAAAAATCTCCACATTGGTGCATCTGGGAGCAAAAAAGTTACAGACCATTGTGTTAAGGGCACAATTTGCTACAACTTTTGTAGTAAAAGTTTGTCTGTATTCTGCTCCGGATACCGTTTTTTTTCAACACTCTTGTAATTTGCACATTTTTCAAAAATTCTCTACATTGATGCATCTGGGAGCAAAAAAGTTACAGACCATTGTGTTAAGGGCACAATTTGCTACAACTTTTGTAGTAAAAGTTTGTCTGTATTCTGCTCCGGATACCGTTTTTTTTCAACACTCTTGTAATTTGCACATTTTTCAAAAATTCTCTACATTGATGCATCTGGGAGCAAAAAAGTTACAGACCATTGTGTTAAGGGCACAATTTGCTACAACTTTTGTAGTAAAAGTTTGTCTGTATTCTGCTCCGGATACCGTTTTTTTTCAACACTCTTGTAATTTGCACATTTTTCAAAAATTCTCTACATTGATGCATCTGGGAGCAAAAAAGTTACAGACCATTGTGTTAAGGGCACAATTTGCTACAACTTTTGTAGTAAAAGTTTGTCTGTATTCTGCTCCGGATACCGTTTTTTTTCAACACTCTTGTAATTTGCACATTTTTCAAAAATTCTCTACATTGATGCATCTGGGAGCAAAAAAGTTACAGACCATTGTGTTAAGGGCACAATTTGCTACAACTTTTGTAGTAAAAGTTTTTCTGTATTCTGCTCCGGATACCGTTTTTTTTCAACACTCTTGTAATTTCCACATTCTTGAAAAAATCTCCACATTGGTGCATCTGGGAGCAAAAAAGTTACAGACCATTGTGTTAAGGGCACAATTTGCTACAACTTTTGTAGTAAAAGTTTGTCTGTATTCTGCTCCGGATACCGTTTTCTTTCAACACTCTTGTAATTTGCACATTTTTCAAAAATTCTCTACATTGATGCATATGGGAGCAAAAAAGTTACAGACCATTGTGTTAAGGGCACAATTTGCTACAACTTTTGTAGTAAAAGTTTTTCTGTATTCTGCTCCGGATACCGTTTTTTTTCAACACTCTTGTAATTTGCACATTTTTCAAAAATTCTCTACATTGATGCATCTGGGAGCAAAAAAGTTACAGACCATTGTGTTAAGGGCACAATTTGCTACAACTTTTGTAGTAAAAGTTTTTCTGTATTCTGCTCCGGATACCGTTTTTTTTCAACACTCTTGTAATTTCCATATTCTTGAAAAAATCTCCACATTGGTGCATCTGGGAGCAAAAAAGTTACAGACCATTGTGTTAAGGGCACAATTTGCTACAACTTTTGTAGTAAAAGTTTGTCTGTATTCTGCTCCGGATACCGTTTTTTTTCAACACTCTTGTAATTTGCACATTTTTCAAAAATTCTCTACATTGATGCATCTGGGAGCAAAAAAGTTACAGACCATTGTGTTAAGGGCACAATTTGCTACAACTTTTGTAGTAAAAGTTTTTCTGTATTCTGCTCCGGATACCGTTTTTTTTCAACACTCTTGTAATTTCCACATTCTTGAAAAAATCTCCACATTGGTGCATCTGGGAGCAAAAAAGTTACAGACCATTGTGTTAAGGGCACAATTTGCTACAACTTTTGTAGTAAAAGTTTGTCTGTATTCTGCTCCGGATACCGTTTTTTTTCAACACTCTTGTAATTTCCACATTCTTGAAAAAATCTCCACATTGGTGCATCTGGGAGCAAAAAAGTTACAGACCATTGTGTTAAGGGCACAATTTGCTACAACTTTTGTAGTAAAAGTTTGTCTGTATTCTGCTCCGGATACCGTTTTTTTTCAACACTCTTGTAATTTGCACATTTTTCAAAAATTCTCTACATTGATGCATCTGGGAGCAAAAAAGTTACAGACCATTGTGTTAAGGGCACAATTTGCTACAACTTTTGTAGTAAAAGTTTGTCTGTATTCTGCTCCGGATACCGTTTTTTTTCAACACTCTTGTAATTTGCACATTTTTCAAAAATTCTCTACATTGATGCATCTGGGAGCAAAAAAGTTACAGACCATTGTGTTAAGGGCACAATTTGCTACAACTTTTGTAGTAAAAGTTTGTCTGTATTCTGCTCCGGATACCGTTTTTTTTCAACACTCTTGTAATTTGCACATTTTTCAAAAATTCTCTACATTGATGCATCTGGGAGCAAAAAAGTTACAGACCATTGTGTTAAGGGCACAATTTGCTACAACTTTTGTAGTAAAAGTTTTTCTGTATTCTGCTCCGGATACCGTTTTTTTTCAACACTCTTGTAATTTCCACATTCTTGAAAAAATCTCCACATTGGTGCATCTGGGAGCAAAAAAGTTACAGACCATTGTGTTAAGGGCACAATTTGCTACAACTTTTGTAGTAAAAGTTTGTCTGTATTCTGCTCCGGATACCGTTTTTTTTCAACACTCTTGTAATTTGCACATTTTTCAAAAATTCTCTACATTGATGCATCTGGGAGCAAAAAAGTTACAGACCATTGTGTTAAGGGCACAATTTGCTACAACTTTTGTAGTAAAAGTTTTTCTGTATTCTGCTCCGGATACCGTTTTTTTTCAACACTCTTGTAATTTCCACATTCTTGAAAAAATCTCCACATTGGTGCATCTGGGAGCAAAAAAGTTACAGACCATTGTGTTAAGGGCACAATTTGCTACAACTTTTGTAGTAAAAGTTTGTCTGTATTCTGCTCCGGATACCGTTTTCTTTCAACACTCTTGTAATTTGCACATTTTTCAAAAATTCTCTACATTGATGCATATGGGAGCAAAAAAGTTACAGACCATTGTGTTAAGGGCACAATTTGCTACAACTTTTGTAGTAAAAGTTTTTCTGTATTCTGCTCCGGATACCGTTTTTTTTCAACACTCTTGTAATTTGCACATTTTTCAAAAATTCTCTACATTGATGCATCTGGGAGCAAAAAAGTTACAGACCATTGTGTTAAGGGCACAATTTGCTACAACTTTTGTAGTAAAAGTTTTTCTGTATTCTGCTCCGGATACCGTTTTTTTTCAACACTCTTGTAATTTGCACATTTTTCAAAAATTCTCTACATTGATGCATCTGGGAGCAAAAAAGTTACAGACCATTGTGTTAAGGGCACAATTTGCTACAACTTTTGTAGTAAAAGTTTTTCTGTATTCTGCTCCGGATACCGTTTTTTTTCAACACTCTTGTAATTTCCACATTCTTGAAAAAATCTCCACATTGGTGCATCTGGGAGCAAAAAAGTTACAGACCATTGTGTTAAGGGCACAATTTGCTACAACTTTTGTAGTAAAAGTTTGTCTGTATTCTGCTCCGGATACCGTTTTCTTTCAACACTCTTGTAATTTGCACATTTTTCAAAAATTCTCTACATTGATGCATATGGGAGCAAAAAAGTTACAGACCATTGTGTTAAGGGCACAATTTGCTACAACTTTTGTAGTAAAAGTTTTTCTGTATTCTGCTCCGGATACCGTTTTTTTTCAACACTCTTGTAATTTGCACATTTTTCAAAAATTCTCTACATTGATGCATCTGGGAGCAAAAAAGTTACAGACCATTGTGTTAAGGGCACAATTTGCTACAACTTTTGTAGTAAAAGTTTTTCTGTATTCTGCTCCGGATACCGTTTTTTTTCAACACTCTTGTAATTTCCACATTCTTGAAAAAATCTCCACATTGGTGCATCTGGGAGCAAAAAAGTTACAGACCATTGTGTTAAGGGCACAATTTGCTACAACTTTTGTAGTAAAAGTTTGTCTGTATTCTGCTCCGGATACCGTTTTTTTTCAACACTCTTGTAATTTGCACATTTTTCAAAAATTCTCTACATTGATGCATCTGGGAGCAAAAAAGTTACAGACCATTGTGTTAAGGGCACAATTTGCTACAACTTTTGTAGTAAAAGTTTTTCTGTATTCTGCTCCGGATACCGTTTTTTTTCAACACTCTTGTAATTTCCACATTCTTGAAAAAATCTCCACATTGGTGCATCTGGGAGCAAAAAAGTTACAGACCATTGTGTTAAGGGCACAATTTGCTACAACTTTTGTAGTAAAAGTTTGTCTGTATTCTGCTCCGGATACCGTTTTTTTTCAACACTCTTGTAATTTCCACATTCTTGAAAAAATCTCCACATTGGTGCATCTGGGAGCAAAAAAGTTACAGACCATTGTGTTAAGGGCACAATTTGCTACAACTTTTGTAGTAAAAGTTTGTCTGTATTCTGCTCCGGATACCGTTTTTTTTCAACACTCTTGTAATTTGCACATTTTTCAAAAATTCTCTACATTGATGCATCTGGGAGCAAAAAAGTTACAGACCATTGTGTTAAGGGCACAATTTGCTACAACTTTTGTAGTAAAAGTTTGTCTGTATTCTGCTCCGGATACCGTTTTTTTTCAACACTCTTGTAATTTGCACATTTTTCAAAAATTCTCTACATTGATGCATCTGGGAGCAAAAAAGTTACAGACCATTGTGTTAAGGGCACAATTTGCTACAACTTTTGTAGTAAAAGTTTGTCTGTATTCTGCTCCGGATACCGTTTTTTTTCAACACTCTTGTAATTTGCACATTTTTCAAAAATTCTCTACATTGATGCATCTGGGAGCAAAAAAGTTACAGACCATTGTGTTAAGGGCACAATTTGCTACAACTTTTGTAGTAAAAGTTTTTCTGTATTCTGCTCCGGATACCGTTTTTTTTCAACACTCTTGTAATTTCCACATTCTTGAAAAAATCTCCACATTGGTGCATCTGGGAGCAAAAAAGTTACAGACCATTGTGTTAAGGGCACAATTTGCTACAACTTTTGTAGTAAAAGTTTGTCTGTATTCTGCTCCGGATACCGTTTTTTTTCAACACTCTTGTAATTTGCACATTTTTCAAAAATTCTCTACATTGATGCATCTGGGAGCAAAAAAGTTACAGACCATTGTGTTAAGGGCACAATTTGCTACAACTTTTGTAGTAAAAGTTTTTCTGTATTCTGCTCCGGATACCGTTTTTTTTCAACACTCTTGTAATTTCCACATTCTTGAAAAAATCTCCACATTGGTGCATCTGGGAGCAAAAAAGTTACAGACCATTGTGTTAAGGGCACAATTTGCTACAACTTTTGTAGTAAAAGTTTGTCTGTATTCTGCTCCGGATACCGTTTTCTTTCAACACTCTTGTAATTTGCACATTTTTCAAAAATTCTCTACATTGATGCATATGGGAGCAAAAAAGTTACAGACCATTGTGTTAAGGGCACAATTTGCTACAACTTTTGTAGTAAAAGTTTTTCTGTATTCTGCTCCGGATACCGTTTTTTTTCAACACTCTTGTAATTTGCACATTTTTCAAAAATTCTCTACATTGATGCATCTGGGAGCAAAAAAGTTACAGACCATTGTGTTAAGGGCACAATTTGCTACAACTTTTGTAGTAAAAGTTTTTCTGTATTCTGCTCCGGATACCGTTTTTTTTCAACACTCTTGTAATTTCCACATTCTTGAAAAAATCTCCACATTGATGCATCTGGGAGCAAAAAAGTTACAGACCATTGTGTTAAGGGCACAATTTGCTACAACTTTTGTAGTAAAAGTTTGTCTGTATTCTGCTCCGGATACCGTTTTTTTTCAACACTCTTGTAATTTCCACATTCTTGAAAAAATCTCCACATTGGTGCATCTGGGAGCAAAAAAGTTACAGACCATTGTGTTAAGGGCACAATTTGCTACAACTTTTGTAGTAAAAGTTTGTCTGTATTCTGCTCCGGATACCGTTTTCTTTCAACACTCTTGTAATTTGCACATTTTTCAAAAATTCTCTACATTGATGCATATGGGAGCAAAAAAGTTACAGACCATTGTGTTAAGGGCACAATTTGCTACAACTTTTGTAGTAAAAGTTTGTCTGTATTCTGCTCCGGATACCGTTTTTTTTCAACACTCTTGTAATTTGCACATTTTTCAAAAATTCTCTACATTGATGCATCTGGGAGCAAAAAAGTTACAGACCATTGTGTTAAGGGCACAATTTGCTACAACTTTTGTAGTAAAAGTTTGTCTGTATTCTGCTCCGGATACCGTTTTTTTTCAACACTCTTGTAATTTCCACATTCTTGAAAAAATCTCCACATTGGTGCATCTGGGAGCAAAAAAGTTACAGACCATTGTGTTAAGGGCACAATTTGCTACAACTTTTGTAGTAAAAGTTTGTCTGTATTCTGCTCCGGATACCGTTTTCTTTCAACACTCTTGTAATTTGCACATTTTTCAAAAATTCTCTACATTGATGCATATGGGAGCAAAAAAGTTACAGACCATTGTGTTAAGGGCACAATTTGCTACAACTTTTGTAGTAAAAGTTTTTCTGTATTCTGCTCCGGATACCGTTTTTTTTCAACACTCTTGTAATTTGCACATTTTTCAAAAATTCTCTACATTGATGCATCTGGGAGCAAAAAAGTTACAGACCATTGTGTTAAGGGCACAATTTGCTACAACTTTTGTAGTAAAAGTTTTTCTGTATTCTGCTCCGGATACCGTTTTTTTTCAACACTCTTGTAATTTCCACATTCTTGAAAAAATCTCCACATTGATGCATCTGGGAGCAAAAAAGTTACAGACCATTGTGTTAAGGGCACAATTTGCTACAACTTTTGTAGTAAAAGTTTGTCTGTATTCTGCTCCGGATACCGTTTTTTTTCAACACTCTTGTAATTTCCACATTCTTGAAAAAATCTCCACATTGGTGCATCTGGGAGCAAAAAAGTTACAGACCATTGTGTTAAGGGCACAATTTGCTACAACTTTTGTAGTAAAAGTTTGTCTGTATTCTGCTCCGGATACCGTTTTCTTTCAACACTCTTGTAATTTGCACATTTTTCAAAAATTCTCTACATTGATGCATATGGGAGCAAAAAAGTTACAGACCATTGTGTTAAGGGCACAATTTGCTACAACTTTTGTAGTAAAAGTTTGTCTGTATTCTGCTCCGGATACCGTTTTTTTTCAACACTCTTGTAATTTGCACATTTTTCAAAAATTCTCTACATTGATGCATCTGGGAGCAAAAAAGTTACAGACCATTGTGTTAAGGGCACAATTTGCTACAACTTTTGTAGTAAAAGTTTTTCTGTATTCTGCTCCGGATACCGTTTTTTTTCAACACTCTTGTAATTTCCACATTCTTGAAAAAATCTCCACATTGGTGCATCTGGGAGCAAAAAAGTTACAGACCATTGTGTTAAGGGCACAATTTGCTACAACTTTTGTAGTAAAAGTTTGTCTGTATTCTGCTCCGGATACCGTTTTTTTTCAACACTCTTGTAATTTGCACATTTTTCAAAAATTCTCTACATTGATGCATCTGGGAGCAAAAAAGTTACAGACCATTGTGTTAAGGGCACAATTTGCTACAACTTTTGTAGTAAAAGTTTGTCTGTATTCTGCTCCGGATACCGTTTTTTTTCAACACTCTTGTAATTTGCACATTTTTCAAAAATTCTCTACATTGATGCATCTGGGAGCAAAAAAGTTACAGACCATTGTGTTAAGGGCACAATTTGCTACAACTTTTGTAGTAAAAGTTTTTCTGTATTCTGCTCCGGATACCGTTTTTTTTCAACACTCTTGTAATTTCCACATTCTTGAAAAAATCTCCACATTGGTGCATCTGGGAGCAAAAAAGTTACAGACCATTGTGTTAAGGGCACAATTTGCTACAACTTTTGTAGTAAAAGTTTGTCTGTATTCTGCTCCGGATACCGTTTTTTTTCAACACTCTTGTAATTTGCACATTTTTCAAAAATTCTCTACATTGATGCATCTGGGAGCAAAAAAGTTACAGACCATTGTGTTAAGGGCACAATTTGCTACAACTTTTGTAGTAAAAGTTTTTCTGTATTCTGCTCCGGATACCGTTTTTTTTCAACACTCTTGTAATTTCCACATTCTTGAAAAAATCTCCACATTGGTGCATCTGGGAGCAAAAAAGTTACAGACCATTGTGTTAAGGGCACAATTTGCTACAACTTTTGTAGTAAAAGTTTTTCTGTATTCTGCTCCGGATACCGTTTTTTTTCAACACTCTTGTAATTTCCACATTCTTGAAAAAATCTCCACATTGGTGCATCTGGGAGCAAAAAAGTTACAGACCATTGTGTTAAGGGCACAATTTGCTACAACTTTTGTAGTAAAAGTTTGTCTGTATTCTGCTCCGGATACCGTTTTTTTTCAACACTCTTGTAATTTGCACATTTTTCAAAAATTCTCTACATTGATGCATCTGGGAGCAAAAAAGTTACAGACCATTGTGTTAAGGGCACAATTTGCTACAACTTTTGTAGTAAAAGTTTGTCTGTATTCTGCTCCGGATACCGTTTTTTTTCAACACTCTTGTAATTTCCACATTCTTGAAAAAATCTCCACATTGGTGCATCTGGGAGCAAAAAAGTTACAGACCATTGTGTTAAGGGCACAATTTGCTACAACTTTTGTAGTAAAAGTTTGTCTGTATTCTGCTCCGGATACCGTTTTCTTTCAACACTCTTGTAATTTGCACATTTTTCAAAAATTCTCTACATTGATGCATATGGGAGCAAAAAAGTTACAGACCATTGTGTTAAGGGCACAATTTGCTACAACTTTTGTAGTAAAAGTTTTTCTGTATTCTGCTCCGGATACCGTTTTTTTTCAACACTCTTGTAATTTGCACATTTTTCAAAAATTCTCTACATTGATGCATCTGGGAGCAAAAAAGTTACAGACCATTGTGTTAAGGGCACAATTTGCTACAACTTTTGTAGTAAAAGTTTTTCTGTATTCTGCTCCGGATACCGTTTTTTTTCAACACTCTTGTAATTTCCACATTCTTGAAAAAATCTCCACATTGATGCATCTGGGAGCAAAAAAGTTACAGACCATTGTGTTAAGGGCACAATTTGCTACAACTTTTGTAGTAAAAGTTTGTCTGTATTCTGCTCCGGATACCGTTTTTTTTCAACACTCTTGTAATTTCCACATTCTTGAAAAAATCTCCACATTGGTGCATCTGGGAGCAAAAAAGTTACAGACCATTGTGTTAAGGGCACAATTTGCTACAACTTTTGTAGTAAAAGTTTGTCTGTATTCTGCTCCGGATACCGTTTTCTTTCAACACTCTTGTAATTTGCACATTTTTCAAAAATTCTCTACATTGATGCATATGGGAGCAAAAAAGTTACAGACCATTGTGTTAAGGGCACAATTTGCTACAACTTTTGTAGTAAAAGTTTGTCTGTATTCTGCTCCGGATACCGTTTTTTTTCAACACTCTTGTAATTTGCACATTTTTCAAAAATTCTCTACATTGATGCATCTGGGAGCAAAAAAGTTACAGACCATTGTGTTAAGGGCACAATTTGCTACAACTTTTGTAGTAAAAGTTTTTCTGTATTCTGCTCCGGATACCGTTTTTTTTCAACACTCTTGTAATTTCCACATTCTTGAAAAAATCTCCACATTGGTGCATCTGGGAGCAAAAAAGTTACAGACCATTGTGTTAAGGGCACAATTTGCTACAACTTTTGTAGTAAAAGTTTGTCTGTATTCTGCTCCGGATACCGTTTTTTTTCAACACTCTTGTAATTTGCACATTTTTCAAAAATTCTCTACATTGATGCATCTGGGAGCAAAAAAGTTACAGACCATTGTGTTAAGGGCACAATTTGCTACAACTTTTGTAGTAAAAGTTTGTCTGTATTCTGCTCCGGATACCGTTTTTTTTCAACACTCTTGTAATTTGCACATTTTTCAAAAATTCTCTACATTGATGCATCTGGGAGCAAAAAAGTTACAGACCATTGTGTTAAGGGCACAATTTGCTACAACTTTTGTAGTAAAAGTTTTTCTGTATTCTGCTCCGGATACCGTTTTTTTTCAACACTCTTGTAATTTCCACATTCTTGAAAAAATCTCCACATTGGTGCATCTGGGAGCAAAAAAGTTACAGACCATTGTGTTAAGGGCACAATTTGCTACAACTTTTGTAGTAAAAGTTTGTCTGTATTCTGCTCCGGATACCGTTTTTTTTCAACACTCTTGTAATTTGCACATTTTTCAAAAATTCTCTACATTGATGCATCTGGGAGCAAAAAAGTTACAGACCATTGTGTTAAGGGCACAATTTGCTACAACTTTTGTAGTAAAAGTTTTTCTGTATTCTGCTCCGGATACCGTTTTTTTTCAACACTCTTGTAATTTCCACATTCTTGAAAAAATCTCCACATTGGTGCATCTGGGAGCAAAAAAGTTACAGACCATTGTGTTAAGGGCACAATTTGCTACAACTTTTGTAGTAAAAGTTTTTCTGTATTCTGCTCCGGATACCGTTTTTTTTCAACACTCTTGTAATTTCCACATTCTTGAAAAAATCTCCACATTGGTGCATCTGGGAGCAAAAAAGTTACAGACCATTGTGTTAAGGGTACAATTTGCTACAACTTTTGTAGTAAAAGTTTGTCTGTATTCTGCTCCGGATACCGTTTTTTTTCAACACTCTTGTAATTTGCACATTTTTCAAAAATTCTCTACATTGATGCATCTGGGAGCAAAAAAGTTACAGACCATTGTGTTAAGGGCACAATTTGCTACAACTTTTGTAGTAAAAGTTTTTCTGTATTCTGCTCCGGATACCGTTTTTTTTCAACACTCTTGTAATTTCCACATTCTTGAAAAAATCTCCACATTGGTGCATCTGGGAGCAAAAAAGTTACAGACCATTGTGTTAAGGGCACAATTTGCTACAACTTTTGTAGTAAAAGTTTGTCTGTATTCTGCTCCGGATACCGTTTTTTTTCAACACTCTTGTAATTTGCACATTTTTCAAAAATTCTCTACATTGATGCATCTGGGAGCAAAAAAGTTACAGACCATTGTGTTAAGGGCACAATTTGCTACAACTTTTGTAGTAAAAGTTTTTCTGTATTCTGCTCCGGATACCGTTTTTTTTCAACACTCTTGTAATTTCCACATTCTTGAAAAAATCTCCACATTGGTGCATCTGGGAGCAAAAAAGTTACAGACCATTGTGTTAAGGGCACAATTTGCTACAACTTTTGTAGTAAAAGTTTGTCTGTATTCTGCTCCGGATACCGTTTTTTTTCAACACTCTTGTAATTTGCACATTTTTCAAAAATTCTCTACATTGATGCATCTGGGAGCAAAAAAGTTACAGACCATTGTGTTAAGGGCACAATTTGCTACAACTTTTGTAGTAAAAGTTTGTCTGTATTCTGCTCCGGATACCGTTTTCTTTCAACACTCTTGTAATTTGCACATTTTTCAAAAATTCTCTACATTGATGCATATGGGAGCAAAAAAGTTACAGACCATTGTGTTAAGGGCACAATTTGCTACAACTTTTGTAGTAAAAGTTTGTCTGTATTCTGCTCCGGATACCGTTTTTTTTCAACACTCTTGTAATTTGCACATTTTTCAAAAATTCTCTACATTGATGCATCTGGGAGCAAAAAAGTTACAGACCATTGTGTTAAGGGCACAATTTGCTACAACTTTTGTAGTAAAAGTTTTTCTGTATTCTGCTCCGGATACCGTTTTTTTTCAACACTCTTGTAATTTCCACATTCTTGAAAAAATCTCCACATTGGTGCATCTGGGAGCAAAAAAGTTACAGACCATTGTGTTAAGGGCACAATTTGCTACAACTTTTGTAGTAAAAGTTTGTCTGTATTCTGCTCCGGATACCGTTTTTTTTCAACACTCTTGTAATTTGCACATTTTTCAAAAATTCTCTACATTGATGCATCTGGGAGCAAAAAAGTTACAGACCATTGTGTTAAGGGCACAATTTGCTACAACTTTTGTAGTAAAAGTTTGTCTGTATTCTGCTCCGGATACCGTTTTTTTTCAACACTCTTGTAATTTGCACATTTTTCAAAAATTCTCTACATTGATGCATCTGGGAGCAAAAAAGTTACAGACCATTGTGTTAAGGGCACAATTTGCTACAACTTTTGTAGTAAAAGTTTTTCTGTATTCTGCTCCGGATACCGTTTTTTTTCAACACTCTTGTAATTTCCACATTCTTGAAAAAATCTCCACATTGGTGCATCTGGGAGCAAAAAAGTTACAGACCATTGTGTTAAGGGCACAATTTGCTACAACTTTTGTAGTAAAAGTTTGTCTGTATTCTGCTCCGGATACCGTTTTTTTTCAACACTCTTGTAATTTGCACATTTTTCAAAAATTCTCTACATTGATGCATCTGGGAGCAAAAAAGTTACAGACCATTGTGTTAAGGGCACAATTTGCTACAACTTTTGTAGTAAAAGTTTTTCTGTATTCTGCTCCGGATACCGTTTTTTTTCAACACTCTTGTAATTTCCACATTCTTGAAAAAATCTCCACATTGGTGCATCTGGGAGCAAAAAAGTTACAGACCATTGTGTTAAGGGCACAATTTGCTACAACTTTTGTAGTAAAAGTTTTTCTGTATTCTGCTCCGGATACCGTTTTTTTTCAACACTCTTGTAATTTCCACATTCTTGAAAAAATCTCCACATTGGTGCATCTGGGAGCAAAAAAGTTACAGACCATTGTGTTAAGGGTACAATTTGCTACAACTTTTGTAGTAAAAGTTTGTCTGTATTCTGCTCCGGATACCGTTTTTTTTCAACACTCTTGTAATTTGCACATTTTTCAAAAATTCTCTACATTGATGCATCTGGGAGCAAAAAAGTTACAGACCATTGTGTTAAGGGCACAATTTGCTACAACTTTTGTAGTAAAAGTTTTTCTGTATTCTGCTCCGGATACCGTTTTTTTTCAACACTCTTGTAATTTCCACATTCTTGAAAAAATCTCCACATTGGTGCATCTGGGAGCAAAAAAGTTACAGACCATTGTGTTAAGGGCACAATTTGCTACAACTTTTGTAGTAAAAGTTTGTCTGTATTCTGCTCCGGATACCGTTTTTTTTCAACACTCTTGTAATTTGCACATTTTTCAAAAATTCTCTACATTGATGCATCTGGGAGCAAAAAAGTTACAGACCATTGTGTTAAGGGCACAATTTGCTACAACTTTTGTAGTAAAAGTTTTTCTGTATTCTGCTCCGGATACCGTTTTTTTTCAACACTCTTGTAATTTCCACATTCTTGAAAAAATCTCCACATTGGTGCATCTGGGAGCAAAAAAGTTACAGACCATTGTGTTAAGGGCACAATTTGCTACAACTTTTGTAGTAAAAGTTTGTCTGTATTCTGCTCCGGATACCGTTTTTTTTCAACACTCTTGTAATTTGCACATTTTTCAAAAATTCTCTACATTGATGCATCTGGGAGCAAAAAAGTTACAGACCATTGTGTTAAGGGCACAATTTGCTACAACTTTTGTAGTAAAAGTTTGTCTGTATTCTGCTCCGGATACCGTTTTTTTTCAACACTCTTGTAATTTGCACATTTTTCAAAAATTCTCTACATTGATGCATCTGGGAGCAAAAAAGTTACAGACCATTGTGTTAAGGGCACAATTTGCTACAACTTTTGTAGTAAAAGTTTTTCTGTATTCTGCTCCGGATACCGTTTTTTTTCAACACTCTTGTAATTTCCACATTCTTGAAAAAATCTCCACATTGGTGCATCTGGGAGCAAAAAAGTTACAGACCATTGTGTTAAGGGCACAATTTGCTACAACTTTTGTAGTAAAAGTTTGTCTGTATTCTGCTCCGGATACCGTTTTTTTTTCAACACTCTTGTAATTTGCACATTTTTCAAAAATTCTCTACATTGATGCATCTGGGAGCAAAAAAGTTACAGACCATTGTGTTAAGGGCACAATTTGCTACAACTTTTGTAGTAAAAGTTTTTCTGTATTCTGCTCCGGATACCGTTTTTTTTCAACACTCTTGTAATTTGCACATTTTTCAAAAATTCTCTACATTGATGCATCTGGGAGCAAAAAAGTTACAGACCATTGTGTTAAGGGCACAATTTGCTACAACTTTTGTAGTAAAAGTTTTTCTGTATTCTGCTCCGGATACCGTTTTTTTTCAACACTCTTGTAATTTCCACATTCTTGAAAAAATCTCCACATTGGTGCATCTGGGAGCAAAAAAGTTACAGACCATTGTGTTAAGGGCACAATTTGCTACAACTTTTGTAGTAAAAGTTTGTCTGTATTCTGCTCCGGATACCGTTTTTTTTCAACACTCTTGTAATTTGCACATTTTTCAAAAATTCTCTACATTGATGCATCTGGGAGCAAAAAAGTTACAGACCATTGTGTTAAGGGCACAATTTGCTACAACTTTTGTAGTAAAAGTTTTTCTGTATTCTGCTCCGGATACCGTTTTTTTTCAACACTCTTGTAATTTGCACATTTTTCAAAAATTCTCTACATTGATGCATCTGGGAGCAAAAAAGTTACAGACCATTGTGTTAAGGGCACAATTTGCTACAACTTTTGTAGTAAAAGTTTTTCTGTATTCTGCTCCGGATACCGTTTTTTTTCAACACTCTTGTAATTTCCACATTCTTGAAAAAATCTCCACATTGGTGCATCTGGGAGCAAAAAAGTTACAGACCATTGTGTTAAGGGCACAATTTGCTACAACTTTTGTAGTAAAAGTTTGTCTGTATTCTGCTCCGGATACCGTTTTTTTTCAACACTCTTGTAATTTGCACATTTTTCAAAAATTCTCTACATTGATGCATCTGGGAGCAAAAAAGTTACAGACCATTGTGTTAAGGGCACAATTTGCTACAACTTTTGTAGTAAAAGTTTTTCTGTATTCTGCTCCGGATACCGTTTTTTTTCAACACTCTTGTAATTTCCACATTCTTGAAAAAATCTCCACATTGGTGCATCTGGGAGCAAAAAAGTTACAGACCATTGTGTTAAGGGTACAATTTGCTACAACTTTTGTAGTAAAAGTTTGTCTGTATTCTGCTCCGGATACCGTTTTTTTTCAACACTCTTGTAATTTGCACATTTTTCAAAAATTCTCTACATTGATGCATCTGGGAGCAAAAAAGTTACAGACCATTGTGTTAAGGGCACAATTTGCTACAACTTTTGTAGTAAAAGTTTTTCTGTATTCTGCTCCGGATACCGTTTTTTTTCAACACTCTTGTAATTTCCACATTCTTGAAAAAATCTCCACATTGGTGCATCTGGGAGCAAAAAAGTTACAGACCATTGTGTTAAGGGTACAATTTGCTACAACTTTTGTAGTAAAAGTTTGTCTGTATTCTGCTCCGGATACCGTTTTTTTTCAACACTCTTGTAATTTGCACATTTTTCAAAAATTCTCTACATTGATGCATCTGGGAGCAAAAAAGTTACAGACCATTGTGTTAAGGGCACAATTTGCTACAACTTTTGTAGTAAAAGTTTTTCTGTATTCTGCTCCGGATACCGTTTTTTTTCAACACTCTTGTAATTTGCACATTTTTCAAAAATTCTCTACATTGATGCATCTGGGAGCAAAAAAGTTACAGACCATTGTGTTAAGGGCACAATTTGCTACAACTTTTGTAGTAAAAGTTTTTCTGTATTCTGCTCCGGATACCGTTTTTTTTCAACACTCTTGTAATTTCCACATTCTTGAAAAAATCTCCACATTGGTGCATCTGGGAGCAAAAAAGTTACAGACCATTGTGTTAAGGGCACAATTTGCTACAACTTTTGTAGTAAAAGTTTGTCTGTATTCTGCTCCGGATACCGTTTTTTTTCAACACTCTTGTAATTTGCACATTTTTCAAAAATTCTCTACATTGATGCATCTGGGAGCAAAAAAGTTACAGACCATTGTGTTAAGGGCACAATTTGCTACAACTTTTGTAGTAAAAGTTTTTCTGTATTCTGCTCCGGATACCGTTTTTTTTCAACACTCTTGTAATTTGCACATTTTTCAAAAATTCTCTACATTGATGCATCTGGGAGCAAAAAAGTTACAGACCATTGTGTTAAGGGCACAATTTGCTACAACTTTTGTAGTAAAAGTTTTTCTGTATTCTGCTCCGGATACCGTTTTTTTTCAACACTCTTGTAATTTCCACATTCTTGAAAAAATCTCCACATTGGTGCATCTGGGAGCAAAAAAGTTACAGACCATTGTGTTAAGGGCACAATTTGCTACAACTTTTGTAGTAAAAGTTTGTCTGTATTCTGCTCCGGATACCGTTTTTTTTCAACACTCTTGTAATTTGCACATTTTTCAAAAATTCTCTACATTGATGCATCTGGGAGCAAAAAAGTTACAGACCATTGTGTTAAGGGCACAATTTGCTACAACTTTTGTAGTAAAAGTTTTTCTGTATTCTGCTCCGGATACCGTTTTTTTTCAACACTCTTGTAATTTCCACATTCTTGAAAAAATCTCCACATTGGTGCATCTGGGAGCAAAAAAGTTACAGACCATTGTGTTAAGGGTACAATTTGCTACAACTTTTGTAGTAAAAGTTTGTCTGTATTCTGCTCCGGATACCGTTTTTTTTCAACACTCTTGTAATTTGCACATTTTTCAAAAATTCTCTACATTGATGCATCTGGGAGCAAAAAAGTTACAGACCATTGTGTTAAGGGCACAATTTGCTACAACTTTTGTAGTAAAAGTTTTTCTGTATTCTGCTCCGGATACCGTTTTTTTTCAACACTCTTGTAATTTCCACATTCTTGAAAAAATCTCCACATTGGTGCATCTGGGAGCAAAAAAGTTACAGACCATTGTGTTAAGGGTACAATTTGCTACAACTTTTGTAGTAAAAGTTTGTCTGTATTCTGCTCCGGATACCGTTTTTTTTCAACACTCTTGTAATTTGCACATTTTTCAAAAATTCTCTACATTGATGCATCTGGGAGCAAAAAAGTTACAGACCATTGTGTTAAGGGCACAATTTGCTACAACTTTTGTAGTAAAAGTTTTTCTGTATTCTGCTCCGGATACCGTTTTTTTTCAACACTCTTGTAATTTGCACATTTTTCAAAAATTCTCTACATTGATGCATCTGGGAGCAAAAAAGTTACAGACCATTGTGTTAAGGGCACAATTTGCTACAACTTTTGTAGTAAAAGTTTTTCTGTATTCTGCTCCGGATACCGTTTTTTTTCAACACTCTTGTAATTTCCACATTCTTGAAAAAATCTCCACATTGGTGCATCTGGGAGCAAAAAAGTTACAGACCATTGTGTTAAGGGCACAATTTGCTACAACTTTTGTAGTAAAAGTTTGTCTGTATTCTGCTCCGGATACCGTTTTTTTTCAACACTCTTGTAATTTGCACATTTTTCAAAAATTCTCTACATTGATGCATCTGGGAGCAAAAAAGTTACAGACCATTGTGTTAAGGGCACAATTTGCTACAACTTTTGTAGTAAAAGTTTTTCTGTATTCTGCTCCGGATACCGTTTTTTTTCAACACTCTTGTAATTTGCACATTTTTCAAAAATTCTCTACATTGATGCATCTGGGAGCAAAAAAGTTACAGACCATTGTGTTAAGGGCACAATTTGCTACAACTTTTGTAGTAAAAGTTTTTCTGTATTCTGCTCCGGATACCGTTTTTTTTCAACACTCTTGTAATTTCCACATTCTTGAAAAAATCTCCACATTGGTGCATCTGGGAGCAAAAAAGTTACAGACCATTGTGTTAAGGGCACAATTTGCTACAACTTTTGTAGTAAAAGTTTGTCTGTATTCTGCTCCGGATACCGTTTTTTTTCAACACTCTTGTAATTTGCACATTTTTCAAAAATTCTCTACATTGATGCATCTGGGAGCAAAAAAGTTACAGACCATTGTGTTAAGGGCACAATTTGCTACAACTTTTGTAGTAAAAGTTTTTCTGTATTCTGCTCCGGATACCGTTTTTTTTCAACACTCTTGTAATTTCCACATTCTTGAAAAAATCTCCACATTGGTGCATCTGGGAGCAAAAAAGTTACAGACCATTGTGTTAAGGGTACAATTTGCTACAACTTTTGTAGTAAAAGTTTGTCTGTATTCTGCTCCGGATACCGTTTTTTTTCAACACTCTTGTAATTTGCACATTTTTCAAAAATTCTCTACATTGATGCATCTGGGAGCAAAAAAGTTACAGACCATTGTGTTAAGGGCACAATTTGCTACAACTTTTGTAGTAAAAGTTTTTCTGTATTCTGCTCCGGATACCGTTTTTTTTCAACACTCTTGTAATTTCCACATTCTTGAAAAAATCTCCACATTGGTGCATCTGGGAGCAAAAAAGTTACAGACCATTGTGTTAAGGGTACAATTTGCTACAACTTTTGTAGTAAAAGTTTGTCTGTATTCTGCTCCGGATACCGTTTTTTTTCAACACTCTTGTAATTTGCACATTTTTCAAAAATTCTCTACATTGATGCATCTGGGAGCAAAAAAGTTACAGACCATTGTGTTAAGGGCACAATTTGCTACAACTTTTGTAGTAAAAGTTTTTCTGTATTCTGCTCCGGATACCGTTTTTTTTCAACACTCTTGTAATTTGCACATTTTTCAAAAATTCTCTACATTGATGCATCTGGGAGCAAAAAAGTTACAGACCATTGTGTTAAGGGCACAATTTGCTACAACTTTTGTAGTAAAAGTTTTTCTGTATTCTGCTCCGGATACCGTTTTTTTTCAACACTCTTGTAATTTCCACATTCTTGAAAAAATCTCCACATTGGTGCATCTGGGAGCAAAAAAGTTACAGACCATTGTGTTAAGGGCACAATTTGCTACAACTTTTGTAGTAAAAGTTTGTCTGTATTCTGCTCCGGATACCGTTTTTTTTCAACACTCTTGTAATTTGCACATTTTTCAAAAATTCTCTACATTGATGCATCTGGGAGCAAAAAAGTTACAGACCATTGTGTTAAGGGCACAATTTGCTACAACTTTTGTAGTAAAAGTTTTTCTGTATTCTGCTCCGGATACCGTTTTTTTTCAACACTCTTGTAATTTCCACATTCTTGAAAAAATCTCCACATTGGTGCATCTGGGAGCAAAAAAGTTACAGACCATTGTGTTAAGGGTACAATTTGCTACAACTTTTGTAGTAAAAGTTTGTCTGTATTCTGCTCCGGATACCGTTTTTTTTCAACACTCTTGTAATTTGCACATTTTTCAAAAATTCTCTACATTGATGCATCTGGGAGCAAAAAAGTTACAGACCATTGTGTTAAGGGCACAATTTGCTACAACTTTTGTAGTAAAAGTTTTTCTGTATTCTGCTCCGGATACCGTTTTTTTTCAACACTCTTGTAATTTCCACATTCTTGAAAAAATCTCCACATTGGTGCATCTGGGAGCAAAAAAGTTACAGACCATTGTGTTAAGGGTACAATTTGC
The DNA here is from genome assembly GCF_036711975.1 of Onthophagus taurus. NCBI lineage: Eukaryota > Metazoa > Arthropoda > Insecta > Coleoptera > Scarabaeidae > Onthophagus > Onthophagus taurus. Next base: position 26,583 of record NW_027248943.1, read on the forward strand.
TACAACTTTTGTAGTAAAAGTTTGTCTGTATTCTGCTCCGGATACCGTTTTTTTTCAACACTCTTGTAATTTGCACATTTTTCAAAAATTCTCTACATTGATGCATCTGGGAGCAAAAAAGTTACAGACCATTGTGTTAAGGGCACAATTTGCTACAACTTTTGTAGTAAAAGTTTTTCTGTATTCTGCTCCGGATACCGTTTTTTTTCAACACTCTTGTAATTTGCACATTTTTCAAAAATTCTCTACATTGATGCATCTGGGAGCAAAAAAGTTACAGACCATTGTGTTAAGGGCACAATTTGCTACAACTTTTGTAGTAAAAGTTTTTCTGTATTCTGCTCCGGATACCGTTTTTTTTCAACACTCTTGTAATTTCCACATTCTTGAAAAAATCTCCACATTGGTGCATCTGGGAGCAAAAAAGTTACAGACCATTGTGTTAAGGGCACAATTTGCTACAACTTTTGTAGTAAAAGTTTGTCTGTATTCTGCTCCGGATACCGTTTTTTTTCAACACTCTTGTAATTTGCACATTTTTCAAAAATTCTCTACATTGATGCATCTGGGAGCAAAAAAGTTACAGACCATTGTGTTAAGGGCACAATTTGCTACAACTTTTGTAGTAAAAGTTTTTCTGTATTCTGCTCCGGATACCGTTTTTTTTCAACACTCTTGTAATTTGCACATTTTTCAAAAATTCTCTACATTGATGCATCTGGGAGCAAAAAAGTTACAGACCATTGTGTTAAGGGCACAATTTGCTACAACTTTTGTAGTAAAAGTTTTTCTGTATTCTGCTCCGGATACCGTTTTTTTTCAACACTCTTGTAATTTCCACATTCTTGAAAAAATCTCCACATTGGTGCATCTGGGAGCAAAAAAGTTACAGACCATTGTGTTAAGGGTACAATTTGCTACAACTTTTGTAGTAAAAGTTTGTCTGTATTCTGCTCCGGATACCGATTTTTTTCAACACTCTTGTAATTTGCACATTTTTCAAAAATTCTCTACATTGATGCATCTGGGAGCAAAAAAGTTACAGACCATTGTGTTAAGGGCACAATTTGCTACAACTTTTGTAGTAAAAGTTTTTCTGTATTCTGCTCCGGATACCGTTTTTTTTCAACACTCTTGTAATTTGCACATTTTTCAAAAATTCTCTACATTGATGCATCTGGGAGCAAAAAAGTTACAGACCATTGTGTTAAGGGCACAATTTGCTACAACTTTTGTAGTAAAAGTTTGTCTGTATTCTGCTCCGGATACCGTTTTTTTTCAACACTCTTGTAATTTGCACATTTTTCAAAAATTCTCTACATTGATGCATCTGGGAGCAAAAAAGTTACAGACCATTGTGTTAAGGGCACAATTTGCTACAACTTTTGTAGTAAAAGTTTGTCTGTATTCTGCTCCGGATACCGTTTTTTTTCAACACTCTTGTAATTTGCACATTTTTCAAAAATTCTCTACATTGATGCATCTGGGAGCAAAAAAGTTACAGACCATTGTGTTAAGGGCACAATTTGCTACAACTTTTGTAGTAAAAGTTTGTCTGTATTCTGCTCCGGATACCGTTTTTTTTCAACACTCTTGTAATTTGCACATTTTTAAAAAATTCTCTACATTGATGCATCTGGGAGCAAAAAAGTTACAGACCATTGTGTTAAGGGCACAATTTGCTACAACTTTTGTAGTAAAAGTTTTTCTGTATTCTGCTCCGGATACCGTTTTTTTTCAACACTCTTGTAATTTCCACATTCTTGAAAAAATCTCCACATTGGTGCATCTGGGAGCAAAAAAGTTACAGACCATTGTGTTAAGGGCACAATTTGCTACAACTTTTGTAGTAAAAGTTTGTCTGTATTCTGCTCCGGATACCGTTTTTTTTCAACACTCTTGTAATTTGCACATTTTTCAAAAATTCTCTACATTGATGCATCTGGGAGCAAAAAAGTTACAGACCATTGTGTTAAGGGCACAATTTGCTACAACTTTTGTAGTAAAAGTTTTTCTGTATTCTGCTCCGGATACCGTTTTTTTTTCAACACTCTTGTAATTTCCACATTCTTGAAAAAATCTCCACATTGGTGCATCTGGGAGCAAAAAAGTTACAGACCATTGTGTTAAGGGCACAATTTGCTACAACTTTTGTAGTAAAAGTTTTTCTGTATTCTGCTCCGGATACCGTTTTTTTTCAACACTCTTGTAATTTCCACATTCTTGAAAAAATCTCCACATTGGTGCATCTGGGAGCAAAAAAGTTACAGACCATTGTGTTAAGGGTACAATTTGCTACAACTTTTGTAGTAAAAGTTTGTCTGCATTCTGCTCCGGATACCGTTTTTTTTCAACACTCTTGTAATTTGCACATTTTTCAAAAATTCTCTACATTGATGCATCTGGGAGCAAAAAAGTTACAGACCATTGTGTTAAGGGCACAATTTGCTACAACTTTTGTAGTAAAAGTTTTTCTGTATTCTGCTCCGGATACCGTTTTTTTTCAACACTCTTGTAATTTCCACATTCTTGAAAAAATCTCCACATTGGTGCATCTGGGAGCAAAAAAGTTACAGACCATTGTGTTAAGGGCACAATTTGCTACAACTTTTGTAGTTAAAGTTTGTCTGTATTCTGCTCCGGATACCGTTTTTTTTCAACACTCTTGTAATTTGCACATTTTTCAAAAATTCTCTACATTGATGCATCTGGGAGCAAAAAAGTTACAGACCATTGTGTTAAGGGCACAATTTGCTACAACTTTTGTAGTAAAAGTTTTTCTGTATTCTGCTCCGGATACCGTTTTTTTTCAACACTCTTGTAATTTCCACATTCTTGAAAAAATCTCCACATTGGTGCATCTGGGAGCAAAAAAGTTACAGACCATTGTGTTAAGGGCACAATTTGCTACAACTTTTGTAGTAAAAGTTTTTCTGTATTCTGCTCCGGATACCGTTTTTTTTCAACACTCTTGTAATTTCCACATTCTTGAAAAAATCTCCACATTGGTGCATCTGGGAGCAAAAAAGTTACAGACCATTGTGTTAAGGGTACAATTTGCTACAACTTTTGTAGTAAAAGTTTGTCTGTATTCTGCTCCGGATACCGTTTTTTTTCAACACTCTTGTAATTTGCACATTTTTCAAAAATTCTCTACATTGATGCATCTGGGAGCAAAAAAGTTACAGACCATTGTGTTAAGGGCACAATTTGCTACAACTTTTGTAGTAAAAGTTTTTCTGTATTCTGCTCCGGATACCGTTTTTTTTCAACACTCTTGTAATTTGCACATTTTTCAAAAATTCTCTACATTGATGCATCTGGGAGCAAAAAAGTTACAGACCATTGTGTTAAGGGCACAATTTGCTACAACTTTTGTAGTAAAAGTTTGTCTGTATTCTGCTCCGGATACCGTTTTTTTTCAACACTCTTGTAATTTGCACATTTTTCAAAAATTCTCTACATTGATGCATCTGGGAGCAAAAAAGTTACAGACCATTGTGTTAAGGGCACAATTTGCTACAACTTTTGTAGTAAAAGTTTGTCTGTATTCTGCTCCGGATACCGTTTTTTTTCAACACTCTTGTAATTTGCACATTTTTCAAAAATTCTCTACATTGATGCATCTGGGAGCAAAAAAGTTACAGACCATTGTGTTAAGGGCACAATTTGCTACAACTTTTGTAGTAAAAGTTTGTCTGTATTCTGCTCCGGATACCGTTTTTTTTCAACACTCTTGTAATTTGCACATTTTTAAAAAATTCTCTACATTGATGCATCTGGGAGCAAAAAAGTTACAGACCATTGTGTTAAGGGCACAATTTGCTACAACTTTTGTAGTAAAAGTTTTTCTGTATTCTGCTCCGGATACCGTTTTTTTTCAACACTCTTGTAATTTCCACATTCTTGAAAAAATCTCCACATTGGTGCATCTGGGAGCAAAAAAGTTACAGACCATTGTGTTAAGGGCACAATTTGCTACAACTTTTGTAGTAAAAGTTTGTCTGTATTCTGCTCCGGATACCGTTTTTTTTCAACACTCTTGTAATTTGCACATTTTTCAAAAATTCTCTACATTGATGCATCTGGGAGCAAAAAAGTTACAGACCATTGTGTTAAGGGCACAATTTGCTACAACTTTTGTAGTAAAAGTTTTTCTGTATTCTGCTCCGGATACCGTTTTTTTTCAACACTCTTGTAATTTCCACATTCTTGAAAAAATCTCCACATTGGTGCATCTGGGAGCAAAAAAGTTACAGACCATTGTGTTAAGGGCACAATTTGCTACAACTTTTGTAGTAAAAGTTTTTCTGTATTCTGCTCCGGATACCGTTTTTTTTCAACACTCTTGTAATTTCCACATTCTTGAAAAAATCTCCACATTGGTGCATCTGGGAGCAAAAAAGTTACAGACCATTGTGTTAAGGGCACAATTTGCTACAACTTTTGTAGTAAAAGTTTGTCTGTATTCTGCTCCGGATACCGTTTTTTTTCAACACTCTTGTAATTTGCACATTTTTCAAAAATTCTCTACATTGATGCATCTGGGAGCAAAAAAGTTACAGACCATTGTGTTAAGGGCACAATTTGCTACAACTTTTGTAGTAAAAGTTTGTCTGTATTCTGCTCCGGATACCGTTTTTTTTCAACACTCTTGTAATTTGCACATTTTTCAAAAATTCTCTACATTGATGCATCTGGGAGCAAAAAAGTTACAGACCATTGTGTTAAGGGCACAATTTGCTACAACTTTTGTAGTAAAAGTTTTTCTGTATTCTGCTCCGGATACCGTTTTTTTTCAACACTCTTGTAATTTGCACATTTTTCAAAAATTCTCTACATTGATGCATCTGGGAGCAAAAAAGTTACAGACCATTGTGTTAAGGGCACAATTTGCTACAACTTTTGTAGTAAAAGTTTGTCTGTATTCTGCTCCGGATACCGTTTTTTTTCAACACTCTTGTAATTTGCACATTTTTCAAAAATTCTCTACATTGATGCATCTGGGAGCAAAAAAGTTACAGACCATTGTGTTAAGGGCACAATTTGCTACAACTTTTGTAGTAAAAGTTTTTCTGTATTCTGCTCCGGATACCGTTTTTTTTCAACACTCTTGTAATTTCCACATTCTTGAAAAAATCTCCACATTGGTGCATCTGGGAGCAAAAAAGTTACAGACCATTGTGTTAAGGGCACAATTTGCTACAACTTTTGTAGTAAAAGTTTGTCTGTATTCTGCTCCGGATACCGTTTTTTTTCAACACTCTTGTAATTTGCACATTTTTCAAAAATTCTCTACATTGATGCATCTGGGAGCAAAAAAGTTACAGACCATTGTGTTAAGGGCACAATTTGCTACAAATTTTGTAGTAAAAGTTTTTCTGTATTCTGCTCCGGATACCGTTTTTTTTCAACACTCTTGTAATTTCCACATTCTTGAAAAAATCTCCACATTGGTGCATCTGGGAGCAAAAAAGTTACAGACCATTGTGTTAAGGGCACAATTTGCTACAACTTTTGTAGTAAAAGTTTGTCTGTATTCTGCTCCGGATACCGTTTTTTTTCAACACTCTTGTAATTTGCACATTTTTCAAAAATTCTCTACATTGATGCATCTGGGAGCAAAAAAGTTACAGACCATTGTGTTAAGGGCACAATTTGCTACAACTTTTGTAGTAAAAGTTTGTCTGTATTCTGCTCCGGATACCGTTTTTTTTCAACACTCTTGTAATTTGCACATTTTTCAAAAATTCTCTACATTGATGCATCTGGGAGCAAAAAAGTTACAGACCATTGTGTTAAGGGCACAATTTGCTACAACTTTTGTAGTAAAAGTTTTTCTGTATTCTGCTCCGGATACCGTTTTTTTTCAACACTCTTGTAATTTCCACATTCTTGAAAAAATCTCCACATTGGTGCATCTGGGAGCAAAAAAGTTACAGACCATTGTGTTAAGGGCACAATTTGCTACAACTTTTGTAGTAAAAGTTTTTCTGTATTCTGCTCCGGATACCGTTTTTTTTCAACACTCTTGTAATTTCCACATTCTTGAAAAAATCTCCACATTGGTGCATCTGGGAGCAAAAAAGTTACAGACCATTGTGTTAAGGGTACAATTTGCTACAACTTTTGTAGTAAAAGTTTGTCTGTATTCTGCTCCGGATACCGTTTTTTTTTCAACACTCTTGTAATTTGCACATTTTTCAAAAATTCTCTACATTGATGCATCTGGGAGCAAAAAAGTTACAGACCATTGTGTTAAGGGCACAATTTGCTACAACTTTTGTAGTAAAAGTTTTTCTGTATTCTGCTCCGGATACCGTTTTTTTTCAACACTCTTGTAATTTGCACATTTTTCAAAAATTCTCTACATTGATGCATCTGGGAGCAAAAAAGTTACAGACCATTGTGTTAAGGGCACAATTTGCTACAACTTTTGTAGTAAAAGTTTTTCTGTATTCTGCTCCGGATACCGTTTTTTTTCAACACTCTTGTAATTTCCACATTCTTGAAAAAATCTCCACATTGGTGCATCTGGGAGCAAAAAAGTTACAGACCATTGTGTTAAGGGCACAATTTGCTACAACTTTTGTAGTAAAAGTTTGTCTGTATTCTGCTCCGGATACCGTTTTTTTTCAACACTCTTGTAATTTGCACATTTTTCAAAAATTCTCTACATTGATGCATCTGGGAGCAAAAAAGTTACAGACCATTGTGTTAAGGGCACAATTTGCTACAACTTTTGTAGTAAAAGTTTTTCTGTATTCTGCTCCGGATACCGTTTTTTTTCAACACTCTTGTAATTTGCACATTTTTCAAAAATTCTCTACATTGATGCATCTGGGAGCAAAAAAGTTACAGACCATTGTGTTAAGGGCACAATTTGCTACAACTTTTGTAGTAAAAGTTTTTCTGTATTCTGCTCCGGATACCGTTTTTTTTCAACACTCTTGTAATTTCCACATTCTTGAAAAAATCTCCACATTGGTGCATCTGGGAGCAAAAAAGTTACAGACCATTGTGTTAAGGGCACAATTTGCTACAACTTTTGTAGTAAAAGTTTGTCTGTATTCTGCTCCGGATACCGTTTTCTTTCAACACTCTTGTAATTTGCACATTTTTCAAAAATTCTCTACATTGATGCATATGGGAGCAAAAAAGTTACAGACCATTGTGTTAAGGGCACAATTTGCTACAACTTTTGTAGTAAAAGTTTTTCTGTATTCTGCTCCGGATACCGTTTTTTTTCAACACTCTTGTAATTTGCACATTTTTCAAAAATTCTCTACATTGATGCATCTGGGAGCAAAAAAGTTACAGACCATTGTGTTAAGGGCACAATTTGCTACAACTTTTGTAGTAAAAGTTTTTCTGTATTCTGCTCCGGATACCGTTTTTTTTCAACACTCTTGTAATTTCCACATTCTTGAAAAAATCTCCACATTGGTGCATCTGGGAGCAAAAAAGTTACAGACCATTGTGTTAAGGGTACAATTTGCTACAACTTTTGTAGTAAAAGTTTGTCTGTATTCTGCTCCGGATACCGATTTTTTTCAACACTCTTGTAATTTGCACATTTTTCAAAAATTCTCTACATTGATGCATCTGGGAGCAAAAAAGTTACAGACCATTGTGTTAAGGGCACAATTTGCTACAACTTTTGTAGTAAAAGTTTTTCTGTATTCTGCTCCGGATACCGTTTTTTTTCAACACTCTTGTAATTTGCACATTTTTCAAAAATTCTCTACATTGATGCATCTGGGAGCAAAAAAGTTACAGACCATTGTGTTAAGGGCACAATTTGCTACAACTTTTGTAGTAAAAGTTTGTCTGTATTCTGCTCCGGATACCGTTTTTTTTCAACACTCTTGTAATTTGCACATTTTTAAAAAATTCTCTACATTGATGCATCTGGGAGCAAAAAAGTTACAGACCATTGTGTTAAGGGCACAATTTGCTACAACTTTTGTAGTAAAAGTTTTTCTGTATTCTGCTCCGGATACCGTTTTTTTTCAACACTCTTGTAATTTCCACATTCTTGAAAAAATCTCCACATTGGTGCATCTGGGAGCAAAAAAGTTACAGACCATTGTGTTAAGGGCACAATTTGCTACAACTTTTGTAGTAAAAGTTTGTCTGTATTCTGCTCCGGATACCGTTTTTTTTCAACACTCTTGTAATTTGCACATTTTTCAAAAATTCTCTACATTGATGCATCTGGGAGCAAAAAAGTTACAGACCATTGTGTTAAGGGCACAATTTGCTACAACTTTTGTAGTAAAAGTTTTTCTGTATTCTGCTCCGGATACCGTTTTTTTTCAACACTCTTGTAATTTCCACATTCTTGAAAAAATCTCCACATTGGTGCATCTGGGAGCAAAAAAGTTACAGACCATTGTGTTAAGGGCACAATTTGCTACAACTTTTGTAGTAAAAGTTTGTCTGTATTCTGCTCCGGATACCGTTTTTTTTCAACACTCTTGTAATTTGCACATTTTTCAAAAATTCTCTACATTGATGCATCTGGGAGCAAAAAAGTTACAGACCATTGTGTTAAGGGCACAATTTGCTACAACTTTTGTAGTAAAAGTTTTTCTGTATTCTGCTCCGGATACCGTTTTTTTTCAACACTCTTGTAATTTGCACATTTTTCAAAAATTCTCTACATTGATGCATCTGGGAGCAAAAAAGTTACAGACCATTGTGTTAAGGGCACAATTTGCTACAACTTTTGTAGTAAAAGTTTGTCTGTATTCTGCTCCGGATACCGTTTTTTTTCAACACTCTTGTAATTTGCACATTTTTCAAAAATTCTCTACATTGATGCATCTGGGAGCAAAAAAGTTACAGACCATTGTGTTAAGGGCACAATTTGCTACAACTTTTGTAGTAAAAGTTTGTCTGTATTCTGCTCCGGATACCGTTTTTTTTCAACACTCTTGTAATTTGCACATTTTTCAAAAATTCTCTACATTGATGCATCTGGGAGCAAAAAAGTTACAGACCATTGTGTTAAGGGCACAATTTGCTACAACTTTTGTAGTAAAAGTTTGTCTGTATTCTGCTCCGGATACCGTTTTTTTTCAACACTCTTGTAATTTGCACATTTTTAAAAAATTCTCTACATTGATGCATCTGGGAGCAAAAAAGTTACAGACCATTGTGTTAAGGGCACAATTTGCTACAACTTTTGTAGTAAAAGTTTTTCTGTATTCTGCTCCGGATACCGTTTTTTTTCAACACTCTTGTAATTTCCACATTCTTGAAAAAATCTCCACATTGGTGCATCTGGGAGCAAAAAAGTTACAGACCATTGTGTTAAGGGCACAATTTGCTACAACTTTTGTAGTAAAAGTTTGTCTGTATTCTGCTCCGGATACCGTTTTTTTTCAACACTCTTGTAATTTGCACATTTTTCAAAAATTCTCTACATTGATGCATCTGGGAGCAAAAAAGTTACAGACCATTGTGTTAAGGGCACAATTTGCTACAACTTTTGTAGTAAAAGTTTTTCTGTATTCTGCTCCGGATACCGTTTTTTTTCAACACTCTTGTAATTTCCACATTCTTGAAAAAATCTCCACATTGGTGCATCTGGGAGCAAAAAAGTTACAGACCATTGTGTTAAGGGCACAATTTGCTACAACTTTTGTAGTAAAAGTTTTTCTGTATTCTGCTCCGGATACCGTTTTTTTTCAACACTCTTGTAATTTCCACATTCTTGAAAAAATCTCCACATTGGTGCATCTGGGAGCAAAAAAGTTACAGACCATTGTGTTAAGGGCACAATTTGCTACAACTTTTGTAGTAAAAGTTTGTCTGTATTCTGCTCCGGATACCGTTTTTTTTCAACACTCTTGTAATTTGCACATTTTTCAAAAATTCTCTACATTGATGCATCTGGGAGCAAAAAAGTTACAGACCATTGTGTTAAGGGCACAATTTGCTACAACTTTTGTAGTAAAAGTTTGTCTGTATTCTGCTCCGGATACCGTTTTTTTTCAACACTCTTGTAATTTGCACATTTTTCAAAAATTCTCTACATTGATGCATCTGGGAGCAAAAAAGTTACAGACCATTGTGTTAAGGGCACAATTTGCTACAACTTTTGTAGTAAAAGTTTTTCTGTATTCTGCTCCGGATACCGTTTTTTTTCAACACTCTTGTAATTTGTACATTTTTCAAAAATTCTCTACATTGATGCATCTGGGAGCAAAAAAGTTACAGACCATTGTGTTAAGGGCACAATTTGCTACAACTTTTGTAGTAAAAGTTTGTCTGTATTCTGCTCCGGATACCGTTTTTTTTCAACACTCTTGTAATTTGCACATTTTTCAAAAATTCTCTACATTGATGCATCTGGGAGCAAAAAAGTTACAGACCATTGTGTTAAGGGCACAATTTGCTACAACTTTTGTAGTAAAAGTTTTTCTGTATTCTGCTCCGGATACCGTTTTTTTTCAACACTCTTGTAATTTCCACATTCTTGAAAAAATCTCCACATTGGTGCATCTGGGAGCAAAAAAGTTACAGACCATTGTGTTAAGGGCACAATTTGCTACAACTTTTGTAGTAAAAGTTTGTCTGTATTCTGCTCCGGATACCGTTTTTTTTCAACACTCTTGTAATTTGCACATTTTTCAAAAATTCTCTACATTGATGCATCTGGGAGCAAAAAAGTTACAGACCATTGTGTTAAGGGCACAATTTGCTACAAATTTTGTAGTAAAAGTTTTTCTGTATTCTGCTCCGGATACCGTTTTTTTTCAACACTCTTGTAATTTCCACATTCTTGAAAAAATCTCCACATTGGTGCATCTGGGAGCAAAAAAGTTACAGACCATTGTGTTAAGGGCACAATTTGCTACAACTTTTGTAGTAAAAGTTTGTCTGTATTCTGCTCCGGATACCGTTTTTTTTCAACACTCTTGTAATTTGCACATTTTTCAAAAATTCTCTACATTGATGCATCTGGGAGCAAAAAAGTTACAGACCATTGTGTTAAGGGCACAATTTGCTACAACTTTTGTAGTAAAAGTTTTTCTGTATTCTGCTCCGGATACCGTTTTTTTTCAACACTCTTGTAATTTCCACATTCTTGAAAAAATCTCCACATTGGTGCATCTGGGAGCAAAAAAGTTACAGACCATTGTGTTAAGGGCACAATTTGCTACAACTTTTGTAGTAAAAGTTTTTCTGTATTCTGCTCCGGATACCGTTTTTTTTCAACACTCTTGTAATTTCCACATTCTTGAAAAAATCTCCACATTGGTGCATCTGGGAGCAAAAAAGTTACAGACCATTGTGTTAAGGGTACAATTTGCTACAACTTTTGTAGTAAAAGTTTGTCTGTATTCTGCTCCGGATACCGTTTTTTTTCAACACTCTTGTAATTTGCACATTTTTCAAAAATTCTCTACATTGATGCATCTGGGAGCAAAAAAGTTACAGACCATTGTGTTAAGGGCACAATTTGCTACAACTTTTGTAGTAAAAGTTTTTCTGTATTCTGCTCCGGATACCGTTTTTTTTCAACACTCTTGTAATTTGCACATTTTTCAAAAATTCTCTACATTGATGCATCTGGGAGCAAAAAAGTTACAGACCATTGTGTTAAGGGCACAATTTGCTACAACTTTTGTAGTAAAAGTTTTTCTGTATTCTGCTCCGGATACCGTTTTTTTTCAACACTCTTGTAATTTCCACATTCTTGAAAAAATCTCCACATTGGTGCATCTGGGAGCAAAAAAGTTACAGACCATTGTGTTAAGGGCACAATTTGCTACAACTTTTGTAGTAAAAGTTTGTCTGTATTCTGCTCCGGATACCGTTTTTTTTCAACACTCTTGTAATTTGCACATTTTTCAAAAATTCTCTACATTGATGCATCTGGGAGCAAAAAAGTTACAGACCATTGTGTTAAGGGCACAATTTGCTACAACTTTTGTAGTAAAAGTTTTTCTGTATTCTGCTCCGGATACCGTTTTTTTTCAACACTCTTGTAATTTGCACATTTTTCAAAAATTCTCTACATTGATGCATCTGGGAGCAAAAAAGTTACAGACCATTGTGTTAAGGGCACAATTTGCTACAACTTTTGTAGTAAAAGTTTGTCTGTATTCTGCTCCGGATACCGTTTTTTTTCAACACTCTTGTAATTTGCACATTTTTCAAAAATTCTCTACATTGATGCATCTGGGAGCAAAAAAGTTACAGACCATTGTGTTAAGGGCACAATTTGCTACAACTTTTGTAGTAAAAGTTTGTCTGTATTCTGCTCCGGATACCGTTTTTTTTCAACACTCTTGTAATTTGCACATTTTTCAAAAATTCTCTACATTGATGCATCTGGGAGCAAAAAAGTTACAGACCATTGTGTTAAGGGCACAATTTGCTACAACTTTTGTAGTAAAAGTTTGTCTGTATTCTGCTCCGGATACCGTTTTTTTTCAACACTCTTGTAATTTGCACATTTTTAAAAAATTCTCTACATTGATGCATCTGGGAGCAAAAAAGTTACAGACCATTGTGTTAAGGGCACAATTTGCTACAACTTTTGTAGTAAAAGTTTTTCTGTATTCTGCTCCGGATACCGTTTTTTTTCAACACTCTTGTAATTTCCACATTCTTGAAAAAATCTCCACATTGGTGCATCTGGGAGCAAAAAAGTTACAGACCATTGTGTTAAGGGCACAATTTGCTACAACTTTTGTAGTAAAAGTTTGTCTGTATTCTGCTCCGGATACCGTTTTTTTTCAACACTCTTGTAATTTGCACATTTTTCAAAAATTCTCTACATTGATGCATCTGGGAGCAAAAAAGTTACAGACCATTGTGTTAAGGGCACAATTTGCTACAACTTTTGTAGTAAAAGTTTTTCTGTATTCTGCTCCGGATACCGTTTTTTTTCAACACTCTTGTAATTTCCACATTCTTGAAAAAATCTCCACATTGGTGCATCTGGGAGCAAAAAAGTTACAGACCATTGTGTTAAGGGCACAATTTGCTACAACTTTTGTAGTAAAAGTTTTTCTGTATTCTGCTCCGGATACCGTTTTTTTTCAACACTCTTGTAATTTCCACATTCTTGAAAAAATCTCCACATTGGTGCATCTGGGAGCAAAAAAGTTACACACCATTGTGTTAAGGGCACAATTTGCTACAACTTTTGTAGTAAAAGTTTGTCTGTATTCTGCTCCGGATACCGTTTTTTTTCAACACTCTTGTAATTTGCACATTTTTCAAAAATTCTCTACATTGATGCATCTGGGAGCAAAAAAGTTACAGACCATTGTGTTAAGGGCACAATTTGCTACAACTTTTGTAGTAAAAGTTTGTCTGTATTCTGCTCCGGATACCGTTTTTTTTCAACACTCTTGTAATTTGCACATTTTTCAAAAATTCTCTACATTGATGCATCTGGGAGCAAAAAAGTTACAGACCATTGTGTTAAGGGCACAATTTGCTACAACTTTTGTAGTAAAAGTTTTTCTGTATTCTGCTCCGGATACCGTTTTTTTTCAACACTCTTGTAATTTGCACATTTTTCAAAAATTCTCTACATTGATGCATCTGGGAGCAAAAAAGTTACAGACCATTGTGTTAAGGGCACAATTTGCTACAACTTTTGTAGTAAAAGTTTGTCTGTATTCTGCTCCGGATACCGTTTTTTTTCAACACTCTTGTAATTTGCACATTTTTCAAAAATTCTCTACATTGATGCATCTGGGAGCAAAAAAGTTACAGACCATTGTGTTAAGGGCACAATTTGCTACAACTTTTGTAGTAAAAGTTTTTCTGTATTCTGCTCCGGATACCGTTTTTTTTCAACACTCTTGTAATTTCCACATTCTTGAAAAAATCTCCACATTGGTGCATCTGGGAGCAAAAAAGTTACAGACCATTGTGTTAAGGGCACAATTTGCTACAACTTTTGTAGTAAAAGTTTGTCTGTATTCTGCTCCGGATACCGTTTTTTTTTCAACACTCTTGTAATTTGCACATTTTTCAAAAATTCTCTACATTGATGCATCTGGGAGCAAAAAAGTTACAGACCATTGTGTTAAGGGCACAATTTGCTACAAATTTTGTAGTAAAAGTTTTTCTGTATTCTGCTCCGGATACCGTTTTTTTTCAACACTCTTGTAATTTCCACATTCTTGAAAAAATCTCCACATTGGTGCATCTGGGAGCAAAAAAGTTACAGACCATTGTGTTAAGGGCACAATTTGCTACAACTTTTGTAGTAAAAGTTTGTCTGTATTCTGCTCCGGATACCGTTTTTTTTCAACACTCTTGTAATTTGCACATTTTTCAAAAATTCTCTACATTGATGCATCTGGGAGCAAAAAAGTTACAGACCATTGTGTTAAGGGCACAATTTGCTACAAATTTTGTAGTAAAAGTTTTTCTGTATTCTGCTCCGGATACCGTTTTTTTTCAACACTCTTGTAATTTCCACATTCTTGAAAAAATCTCCACATTGGTGCATCTGGGAGCAAAAAAGTTACAGACCATTGTGTTAAGGGCACAATTTGCTACAACTTTTGTAGTAAAAGTTTGTCTGTATTCTGCTCCGGATACCGTTTTTTTTCAACACTCTTGTAATTTGCACATTTTTCAAAAATTCTCTACATTGATGCATCTGGGAGCAAAAAAGTTACAGACCATTGTGTTAAGGGCACAATTTGCTACAACTTTTGTAGTAAAAGTTTTTCTGTATTCTGCTCCGGATACCGTTTTTTTTCAACACTCTTGTAATTTCCACATTCTTGAAAAAATCTCCACATTGGTGCATCTGGGAGCAAAAAAGTTACAGACCATTGTGTTAAGGGCACAATTTGCTACAACTTTTGTAGTAAAAGTTTTTCTGTATTCTGCTCCGGATACCGTTTTTTTTCAACACTCTTGTAATTTCCACATTCTTGAAAAAATCTCCACATTGGTGCATCTGGGAGCAAAAAAGTTACAGACCATTGTGTTAAGGGTACAATTTGCTACAACTTTTGTAGTAAAAGTTTGTCTGTATTCTGCTCCGGATACCGTTTTTTTTCAACACTCTTGTAATTTGCACATTTTTCAAAAATTCTCTACATTGATGCATCTGGGAGCAAAAAAGTTACAGACCATTGTGTTAAGGGCACAATTTGCTACAACTTTTGTAGTAAAAGTTTTTCTGTATTCTGCTCCGGATACCGTTTTTTTTCAACACTCTTGTAATTTGCACATTTTTCAAAAATTCTCTACATTGATGCATCTGGGAGCAAAAAAGTTACAGACCATTGTGTTAAGGGCACAATTTGCTACAACTTTTGTAGTAAAAGTTTTTCTGTATTCTGCTCCGGATACCGTTTTTTTTCAACACTCTTGTAATTTCCACATTCTTGAAAAAATCTCCACATTGGTGCATCTGGGAGCAAAAAAGTTACAGACCATTGTGTTAAGGGCACAATTTGCTACAACTTTTGTAGTAAAAGTTTGTCTGTATTCTGCTCCGGATACCGTTTTTTTTCAACACTCTTGTAATTTGCACATTTTTCAAAAATTCTCTACATTGATGCATCTGGGAGCAAAAAAGTTACAGACCATTGTGTTAAGGGCACAATTTGCTACAACTTTTGTAGTAAAAGTTTTTCTGTATTCTGCTCCGGATACCGTTTTTTTTCAACACTCTTGTAATTTGCACATTTTTCAAAAATTCTCTACATTGATGCATCTGGGAGCAAAAAAGTTACAGACCATTGTGTTAAGGGCACAATTTGCTACAACTTTTGTAGTAAAAGTTTTTCTGTATTCTGCTCCGGATACCGTTTTTTTTCAACACTCT
This sequence comes from Onthophagus taurus, assembly GCF_036711975.1. Classification (NCBI taxonomy): domain Eukaryota; kingdom Metazoa; phylum Arthropoda; class Insecta; order Coleoptera; family Scarabaeidae; genus Onthophagus; species Onthophagus taurus. The sequence goes on from NW_027248943.1 coordinate 42,409, forward strand.
TGTAATTTCCACATTCTTGAAAAAATCTCCACATTGGTGCATCTGGGAGCAAAAAAGTTACAGACCATTGTGTTAAGGGCACAATTTGCTACAACTTTTGTAGTAAAAGTTTGTCTGTATTCTGCTCCGGATACCGTTTTCTTTCAACACTCTTGTAATTTGCACATTTTTCAAAAATTCTCTACATTGATGCATATGGGAGCAAAAAAGTTACAGACCATTGTGTTAAGGGCACAATTTGCTACAACTTTTGTAGTAAAAGTTTTTCTGTATTCTGCTCCGGATACCGTTTTTTTTCAACACTCTTGTAATTTGCACATTTTTCAAAAATTCTCTACATTGATGCATCTGGGAGCAAAAAAGTTACAGACCATTGTGTTAAGGGCACAATTTGCTACAACTTTTGTAGTAAAAGTTTTTCTGTATTCTGCTCCGGATACCGTTTTTTTTCAACACTCTTGTAATTTCCACATTCTTGAAAAAATCTCCACATTGGTGCATCTGGGAGCAAAAAAGTTACAGACCATTGTGTTAAGGGTACAATTTGCTACAACTTTTGTAGTAAAAGTTTGTCTGTATTCTGCTCCGGATACCGATTTTTTTCAACACTCTTGTAATTTGCACATTTTTCAAAAATTCTCTACATTGATGCATCTGGGAGCAAAAAAGTTACAGACCATTGTGTTAAGGGCACAATTTGCTACAACTTTTGTAGTAAAAGTTTTTCTGTATTCTGCTCCGGATACCGTTTTTTTTCAACACTCTTGTAATTTGCACATTTTTCAAAAATTCTCTACATTGATGCATCTGGGAGCAAAAAAGTTACAGACCATTGTGTTAAGGGCACAATTTGCTACAACTTTTGTAGTAAAAGTTTGTCTGTATTCTGCTCCGGATACCGTTTTTTTTCAACACTCTTGTAATTTGCACATTTTTCAAAAATTCTCTACATTGATGCATCTGGGAGCAAAAAAGTTACAGACCATTGTGTTAAGGGCACAATTTGCTACAACTTTTGTAGTAAAAGTTTGTCTGTATTCTGCTCCGGATACCGTTTTTTTTCAACACTCTTGTAATTTGCACATTTTTCAAAAATTCTCTACATTGATGCATCTGGGAGCAAAAAAGTTACAGACCATTGTGTTAAGGGCACAATTTGCTACAACTTTTGTAGTAAAAGTTTGTCTGTATTCTGCTCCGGATACCGTTTTTTTTCAACACTCTTGTAATTTGCACATTTTTAAAAAATTCTCTACATTGATGCATCTGGGAGCAAAAAAGTTACAGACCATTGTGTTAAGGGCACAATTTGCTACAACTTTTGTAGTAAAAGTTTTTCTGTATTCTGCTCCGGATACCGTTTTTTTTCAACACTCTTGTAATTTCCACATTCTTGAAAAAATCTCCACATTGGTGCATCTGGGAGCAAAAAAGTTACAGACCATTGTGTTAAGGGCACAATTTGCTACAACTTTTGTAGTAAAAGTTTGTCTGTATTCTGCTCCGGATACCGTTTTTTTTCAACACTCTTGTAATTTGCACATTTTTCAAAAATTCTCTACATTGATGCATCTGGGAGCAAAAAAGTTACAGACCATTGTGTTAAGGGCACAATTTGCTACAACTTTTGTAGTAAAAGTTTTTCTGTATTCTGCTCCGGATACCGTTTTTTTTTCAACACTCTTGTAATTTCCACATTCTTGAAAAAATCTCCACATTGGTGCATCTGGGAGCAAAAAAGTTACAGACCATTGTGTTAAGGGCACAATTTGCTACAACTTTTGTAGTAAAAGTTTTTCTGTATTCTGCTCCGGATACCGTTTTTTTTCAACACTCTTGTAATTTCCACATTCTTGAAAAAATCTCCACATTGGTGCATCTGGGAGCAAAAAAGTTACAGACCATTGTGTTAAGGGTACAATTTGCTACAACTTTTGTAGTAAAAGTTTGTCTGTATTCTGCTCCGGATACCGTTTTTTTTCAACACTCTTGTAATTTGCACATTTTTCAAAAATTCTCTACATTGATGCATCTGGGAGCAAAAAAGTTACAGACCATTGTGTTAAGGGCACAATTTGCTACAACTTTTGTAGTAAAAGTTTTTCTGTATTCTGCTCCGGATACCGTTTTTTTTCAACACTCTTGTAATTTCCACATTCTTGAAAAAATCTCCACATTGGTGCATCTGGGAGCAAAAAAGTTACAGACCATTGTGTTAAGGGCACAATTTGCTACAACTTTTGTAGTTAAAGTTTGTCTGTATTCTGCTCCGGATACCGTTTTTTTTCAACACTCTTGTAATTTGCACATTTTTCAAAAATTCTCTACATTGATGCATCTGGGAGCAAAAAAGTTACAGACCATTGTGTTAAGGGCACAATTTGCTACAACTTTTGTAGTAAAAGTTTTTCTGTATTCTGCTCCGGATACCGTTTTTTTTCAACACTTTTGTAATTTCCACATTCTTGAAAAAATCTCCACATTGGTGCATCTGGGAGCAAAAAAGTTACAGACCATTGTGTTAAGGGCACAATTTGCTACAACTTTTGTAGTAAAAGTTTTTCTGTATTCTGCTCCGGATACCGTTTTTTTTCAACACTCTTGTAATTTCCACATTCTTGAAAAAATCTCCACATTGGTGCATCTGGGAGCAAAAAAGTTACAGACCATTGTGTTAAGGGTACAATTTGCTACAACTTTTGTAGTAAAAGTTTGTCTGTATTCTGCTCCGGATACCGTTTTTTTTCAACACTCTTGTAATTTGCACATTTTTCAAAAATTCTCTACATTGATGCATCTGGGAGCAAAAAAGTTACAGACCATTGTGTTAAGGGCACAATTTGCTACAACTTTTGTAGTAAAAGTTTTTCTGTATTCTGCTCCGGATACCGTTTTTTTTCAACACTCTTGTAATTTGCACATTTTTCAAAAATTCTCTACATTGATGCATCTGGGAGCAAAAAAGTTACAGACCATTGTGTTAAGGGCACAATTTGCTACAACTTTTGTAGTAAAAGTTTGTCTGTATTCTGCTCCGGATACCGTTTTTTTTCAACACTCTTGTAATTTGCACATTTTTCAAAAATTCTCTACATTGATGCATCTGGGAGCAAAAAAGTTACAGACCATTGTGTTAAGGGCACAATTTGCTACAACTTTTGTAGTAAAAGTTTGTCTGTATTCTGCTCCGGATACCGTTTTTTTTCAACACTCTTGTAATTTGCACATTTTTCAAAAATTCTCTACATTGATGCATCTGGGAGCAAAAAAGTTACAGACCATTGTGTTAAGGGCACAATTTGCTACAACTTTTGTAGTAAAAGTTTGTCTGTATTCTGCTCCGGATACCGTTTTTTTTCAACACTCTTGTAATTTGCACATTTTTAAAAAATTCTCTACATTGATGCATCTGGGAGCAAAAAAGTTACAGACCATTGTGTTAAGGGCACAATTTGCTACAACTTTTGTAGTAAAAGTTTTTCTGTATTCTGCTCCGGATACCGTTTTTTTTCAACACTCTTGTAATTTCCACATTCTTGAAAAAATCTCCACATTGGTGCATCTGGGAGCAAAAAAGTTACAGACCATTGTGTTAAGGGCACAATTTGCTACAACTTTTGTAGTAAAAGTTTGTCTGTATTCTGCTCCGGATACCGTTTTTTTTCAACACTCTTGTAATTTGCACATTTTTCAAAAATTCTCTACATTGATGCATCTGGGAGCAAAAAAGTTACAGACCATTGTGTTAAGGGCACAATTTGCTACAACTTTTGTAGTAAAAGTTTTTCTGTATTCTGCTCCGGATACCGTTTTTTTTCAACACTCTTGTAATTTCCACATTCTTGAAAAAATCTCCACATTGGTGCATCTGGGAGCAAAAAAGTTACAGACCATTGTGTTAAGGGCACAATTTGCTACAACTTTTGTAGTAAAAGTTTTTCTGTATTCTGCTCCGGATACCGTTTTTTTTCAACACTCTTGTAATTTCCACATTCTTGAAAAAATCTCCACATTGGTGCATCTGGGAGCAAAAAAGTTACAGACCATTGTGTTAAGGGCACAATTTGCTACAACTTTTGTAGTAAAAGTTTGTCTGTATTCTGCTCCGGATACCGTTTTTTTTCAACACTCTTGTAATTTGCACATTTTTCAAAAATTCTCTACATTGATGCATCTGGGAGCAAAAAAGTTACAGACCATTGTGTTAAGGGCACAATTTGCTACAACTTTTGTAGTAAAAGTTTTTCTGTATTCTGCTCCGGATACCGTTTTTTTTCAACACTCTTGTAATTTCCACATTCTTGAAAAAATCTCCACATTGGTGCATCTGGGAGCAAAAAAGTTACAGACCATTGTGTTAAGGGCACAATTTGCTACAACTTTTGTAGTTAAAGTTTGTCTGTATTCTGCTCCGGATACCGTTTTTTTTCAACACTCTTGTAATTTGCACATTTTTCAAAAATTCTCTACATTGATGCATCTGGGAGCAAAAAAGTTACAGACCATTGTGTTAAGGGCACAATTTGCTACAACTTTTGTAGTAAAAGTTTTTCTGTATTCTGCTCCGGATACCGTTTTTTTTCAACACTCTTGTAATTTCCACATTCTTGAAAAAATCTCCACATTGGTGCATCTGGGAGCAAAAAAGTTACAGACCATTGTGTTAAGGGCACAATTTGCTACAACTTTTGTAGTAAAAGTTTGTCTGTATTCTGCTCCGGATACCGTTTTTTTTCAACACTCTTGTAATTTGCACATTTTTCAAAAATTCTCTACATTGATGCATCTGGGAGCAAAAAAGTTACAGACCATTGTGTTAAGGGCACAATTTGCTACAACTTTTGTAGTAAAAGTTTGTCTGTATTCTGCTCCGGATACCGTTTTTTTTCAACACTCTTGTAATTTGCACATTTTTAAAAAATTCTCTACATTGATGCATCTGGGAGCAAAAAAGTTACAGACCATTGTGTTAAGGGCACAATTTGCTACAACTTTTGTAGTAAAAGTTTTTCTGTATTCTGCTCCGGATACCGTTTTTTTTCAACACTCTTGTAATTTCCACATTCTTGAAAAAATCTCCACATTGGTGCATCTGGGAGCAAAAAAGTTACAGACCATTGTGTTAAGGGCACAATTTGCTACAACTTTTGTAGTAAAAGTTTGTCTGTATTCTGCTCCGGATACCGTTTTTTTTCAACACTCTTGTAATTTGCACATTTTTCAAAAATTCTCTACATTGATGCATCTGGGAGCAAAAAAGTTACAGACCATTGTGTTAAGGGCACAATTTGCTACAACTTTTGTAGTAAAAGTTTTTCTGTATTCTGCTCCGGATACCGTTTTTTTTCAACACTCTTGTAATTTCCACATTCTTGAAAAAATCTCCACATTGGTGCATCTGGGAGCAAAAAAGTTACAGACCATTGTGTTAAGGGCACAATTTGCTACAACTTTTGTAGTAAAAGTTTTTCTGTATTCTGCTCCGGATACCGTTTTTTTTCAACACTCTTGTAATTTCCACATTCTTGAAAAAATCTCCACATTGGTGCATCTGGGAGCAAAAAAGTTACAGACCATTGTGTTAAGGGCACAATTTGCTACAACTTTTGTAGTAAAAGTTTGTCTGTATTCTGCTCCGGATACCGTTTTTTTTCAACACTCTTGTAATTTGCACATTTTTCAAAAATTCTCTACATTGATGCATCTGGGAGCAAAAAAGTTACAGACCATTGTGTTAAGGGCACAATTTGCTACAACTTTTGTAGTAAAAGTTTTTCTGTATTCTGCTCCGGATACCGTTTTTTTTCAACACTCTTGTAATTTCCACATTCTTGAAAAAATCTCCACATTGGTGCATCTGGGAGCAAAAAAGTTACAGACCATTGTGTTAAGGGCACAATTTGCTACAACTTTTGTAGTAAAAGTTTTTCTGTATTCTGCTCCGGATACCGTTTTTTTTCAACACTCTTGTAATTTCCACATTCTTGAAAAAATCTCCACATTGGTGCATCTGGGAGCAAAAAAGTTACAGACCATTGTGTTAAGGGCACAATTTGCTACAACTTTTGTAGTAAAAGTTTGTCTGTATTCTGCTCCGGATACCGTTTTTTTTCAACACTCTTGTAATTTGCACATTTTTCAAAAATTCTCTACATTGATGCATCTGGGAGCAAAAAAGTTACAGACCATTGTGTTAAGGGCACAATTTGCTACAACTTTTGTAGTAAAAGTTTTTCTGTATTCTGCTCCGGATACCGTTTTTTTTCAACACTCTTGTAATTTCCACATTCTTGAAAAAATCTCCACATTGGTGCATCTGGGAGCAAAAAAGTTACAGACCATTGTGTTAAGGGCACAATTTGCTACAACTTTTGTAGTTAAAGTTTGTCTGTATTCTGCTCCGGATACCGTTTTTTTTCAACACTCTTGTAATTTGCACATTTTTCAAAAATTCTCTACATTGATGCATCTGGGAGCAAAAAAGTTACAGACCATTGTGTTAAGGGCACAATTTGCTACAACTTTTGTAGTAAAAGTTTTTCTGTATTCTGCTCCGGATACCGTTTTTTTTCAACACTCTTGTAATTTCCACATTCTTGAAAAAATCTCCACATTGGTGCATCTGGGAGCAAAAAAGTTACAGACCATTGTGTTAAGGGCACAATTTGCTACAACTTTTGTAGTAAAAGTTTGTCTGTATTCTGCTCCGGATACCGTTTTTTTTCAACACTCTTGTAATTTGCACATTTTTCAAAAATTCTCTACATTGATGCATCTGGGAGCAAAAAAGTTACAGACCATTGTGTTAAGGGCACAATTTGCTACAACTTTTGTAGTAAAAGTTTGTCTGTATTCTGCTCCGGATACCGTTTTTTTTCAACACTCTTGTAATTTGCACATTTTTAAAAAATTCTCTACATTGATGCATCTGGGAGCAAAAAAGTTACAGACCATTGTGTTAAGGGCACAATTTGCTACAACTTTTGTAGTAAAAGTTTTTCTGTATTCTGCTCCGGATACCGTTTTTTTTCAACACTCTTGTAATTTCCACATTCTTGAAAAAATCTCCACATTGGTGCATCTGGGAGCAAAAAAGTTACAGACCATTGTGTTAAGGGCACAATTTGCTACAACTTTTGTAGTAAAAGTTTGTCTGTATTCTGCTCCGGATACCGTTTTTTTTCAACACTCTTGTAATTTGCACATTTTTCAAAAATTCTCTACATTGATGCATCTGGGAGCAAAAAAGTTACAGACCATTGTGTTAAGGGCACAATTTGCTACAACTTTTGTAGTAAAAGTTTTTCTGTATTCTGCTCCGGATACCGTTTTTTTTCAACACTCTTGTAATTTCCACATTCTTGAAAAAATCTCCACATTGGTGCATCTGGGAGCAAAAAAGTTACAGACCATTGTGTTAAGGGCACAATTTGCTACAACTTTTGTAGTAAAAGTTTTTCTGTATTCTGCTCCGGATACCGTTTTTTTTCAACACTCTTGTAATTTCCACATTCTTGAAAAAATCTCCACATTGGTGCATCTGGGAGCAAAAAAGTTACAGACCATTGTGTTAAGGGCACAATTTGCTACAACTTTTGTAGTAAAAGTTTGTCTGTATTCTGCTCCGGATACCGTTTTTTTTCAACACTCTTGTAATTTGCACATTTTTCAAAAATTCTCTACATTGATGCATCTGGGAGCAAAAAAGTTACAGACCATTGTGTTAAGGGCACAATTTGCTACAACTTTTGTAGTAAAAGTTTTTCTGTATTCTGCTCCGGATACCGTTTTTTTTCAACACTCTTGTAATTTCCACATTCTTGAAAAAATCTCCACATTGGTGCATCTGGGAGCAAAAAAGTTACAGACCATTGTGTTAAGGGCACAATTTGCTACAACTTTTGTAGTTAAAGTTTGTCTGTATTCTGCTCCGGATACCGTTTTTTTTCAACACTCTTGTAATTTGCACATTTTTCAAAAATTCTCTACATTGATGCATCTGGGAGCAAAAAAGTTACAGACCATTGTGTTAAGGGCACAATTTGCTACAACTTTTGTAGTAAAAGTTTGTCTGTATTCTGCTCCGGATACCGTTTTTTTTCAACACTCTTGTAATTTGCACATTTTTAAAAAATTCTCTACATTGATGCATCTGGGAGCAAAAAAGTTACAGACCATTGTGTTAAGGGCACAATTTGCTACAACTTTTGTAGTAAAAGTTTTTCTGTATTCTGCTCCGGATACCGTTTTTTTTCAACACTCTTGTAATTTCCACATTCTTGAAAAAATCTCCACATTGGTGCATCTGGGAGCAAAAAAGTTACAGACCATTGTGTTAAGGGCACAATTTGCTACAACTTTTGTAGTAAAAGTTTGTCTGTATTCTGCTCCGGATACCGTTTTTTTTCAACACTCTTGTAATTTGCACATTTTTCAAAAATTCTCTACATTGATGCATCTGGGAGCAAAAAAGTTACAGACCATTGTGTTAAGGGCACAATTTGCTACAACTTTTGTAGTAAAAGTTTTTCTGTATTCTGCTCCGGATACCGTTTTTTTTCAACACTCTTGTAATTTCCACATTCTTGAAAAAATCTCCACATTGGTGCATCTGGGAGCAAAAAAGTTACAGACCATTGTGTTAAGGGCACAATTTGCTACAACTTTTGTAGTAAAAGTTTTTCTGTATTCTGCTCCGGATACCGTTTTTTTTCAACACTCTTGTAATTTCCACATTCTTGAAAAAATCTCCACATTGGTGCATCTGGGAGCAAAAAAGTTACAGACCATTGTGTTAAGGGCACAATTTGCTACAACTTTTGTAGTAAAAGTTTGTCTGTATTCTGCTCCGGATACCGTTTTTTTTCAACACTCTTGTAATTTGCACATTTTTCAAAAATTCTCTACATTGATGCATCTGGGAGCAAAAAAGTTACAGACCATTGTGTTAAGGGCACAATTTGCTACAACTTTTGTAGTAAAAGTTTTTCTGTATTCTGCTCCGGATACCGTTTTTTTTCAACACTCTTGTAATTTCCACATTCTTGAAAAAATCTCCACATTGGTGCATCTGGGAGCAAAAAAGTTACAGACCATTGTGTTAAGGGCACAATTTGCTACAACTTTTGTAGTTAAAGTTTGTCTGTATTCTGCTCCGGATACCGTTTTTTTTCAACACTCTTGTAATTTGCACATTTTTCAAAAATTCTCTACATTGATGCATCTGGGAGCAAAAAAGTTACAGACCATTGTGTTAAGGGCACAATTTGCTACAACTTTTGTAGTAAAAGTTTTTCTGTATTCTGCTCCGGATACCGTTTTTTTTCAACACTCTTGTAATTTCCACATTCTTGAAAAAATCTCCACATTGGTGCATCTGGGAGCAAAAAAGTTACAGACCATTGTGTTAAGGGCACAATTTGCTACAACTTTTGTAGTAAAAGTTTTTCTGTATTCTGCTCCGGATACCGTTTTTTTTCAACACTCTTGTAATTTCCACATTCTTGAAAAAATCTCCACATTGGTGCATCTGGGAGCAAAAAAGTTACAGACCATTGTGTTAAGGGTACAATTTGCTACAACTTTTGTAGTAAAAGTTTGTCTGTATTCTGCTCCGGATACCGTTTTTTTTCAACACTCTTGTAATTTGCACATTTTTCAAAAATTCTCTACATTGATGCATCTGGGAGCAAAAAAGTTACAGACCATTGTGTTAAGGGCACAATTTGCTACAACTTTTGTAGTAAAAGTTTTTCTGTATTCTGCTCCGGATACCGTTTTTTTTCAACACTCTTGTAATTTGCACATTTTTCAAAAATTCTCTACATTGATGCATCTGGGAGCAAAAAAGTTACAGACCATTGTGTTAAGGGCACAATTTGCTACAACTTTTGTAGTAAAAGTTTGTCTGTATTCTGCTCCGGATACCGTTTTTTTTCAACACTCTTGTAATTTGCACATTTTTCAAAAATTCTCTACATTGATGCATCTGGGAGCAAAAAAGTTACAGACCATTGTGTTAAGGGCACAATTTGCTACAACTTTTGTAGTAAAAGTTTGTCTGTATTCTGCTCCGGATACCGTTTTTTTTCAACACTCTTGTAATTTGCACATTTTTCAAAAATTCTCTACATTGATGCATCTGGGAGCAAAAAAGTTACAGACCATTGTGTTAAGGGCACAATTTGCTACAACTTTTGTAGTAAAAGTTTGTCTGTATTCTGCTCCGGATACCGTTTTTTTTCAACACTCTTGTAATTTGCACATTTTTAAAAAATTCTCTACATTGATGCATCTGGGAGCAAAAAAGTTACAGACCATTGTGTTAAGGGCACAATTTGCTACAACTTTTGTAGTAAAAGTTTTTCTGTATTCTGCTCCGGATACCGTTTTTTTTCAACACTCTTGTAATTTCCACATTCTTGAAAAAATCTCCACATTGGTGCATCTGGGAGCAAAAAAGTTACAGACCATTGTGTTAAGGGCACAATTTGCTACAACTTTTGTAGTAAAAGTTTGTCTGTATTCTGCTCCGGATACCGTTTTTTTTCAACACTCTTGTAATTTGCACATTTTTCAAAAATTCTCTACATTGATGCATCTGGGAGCAAAAAAGTTACAGACCATTGTGTTAAGGGCACAATTTGCTACAACTTTTGTAGTAAAAGTTTTTCTGTATTCTGCTCCGGATACCGTTTTTTTTTCAACACTCTTGTAATTTCCACATTCTTGAAAAAATCTCCACATTGGTGCATCTGGGAGCAAAAAAGTTACAGACCATTGTGTTAAGGGTACAATTTGCTACAACTTTTGTAGTAAAAGTTTGTCTGTATTCTGCTCCGGATACCGATTTTTTTCAACACTCTTGTAATTTGCACATTTTTCAAAAATTCTCTACATTGATGCATCTGGGAGCAAAAAAGTTACAGACCATTGTGTTAAGGGCACAATTTGCTACAACTTTTGTAGTAAAAGTTTTTCTGTATTCTGCTCCGGATACCGTTTTTTTTCAACACTCTTGTAATTTGCACATTTTTCAAAAATTCTCTACATTGATGCATCTGGGAGCAAAAAAGTTACAGACCATTGTGTTAAGGGCACAATTTGCTACAACTTTTGTAGTAAAAGTTTGTCTGTATTCTGCTCCGGATACCGTTTTTTTTCAACACTCTTGTAATTTGCACATTTTTCAAAAATTCTCTACATTGATGCATCTGGGAGCAAAAAAGTTACAGACCATTGTGTTAAGGGTACAATTTGCTACAACTTTTGTAGTAAAAGTTTGTCTGTATTCTGCTCCGGATACCGTTTTTTTTCAACACTCTTGTAATTTGCACATTTTTCAAAAATTCTCTACATTGATGCATCTGGGAGCAAAAAAGTTACAGACCATTGTGTTAAGGGCACAATTTGCTACAACTTTTGTAGTAAAAGTTTTTCTGTATTCTGCTCCGGATACCGTTTTTTTTCAACACTCTTGTAATTTCCACATTCTTGAAAAAATCTCCACATTGGTGCATCTGGGAGCAAAAAAGTTACAGACCATTGTGTTAAGGGCACAATTTGCTACAACTTTTGTAGTTAAAGTTTGTCTGTATTCTGCTCCGGATACCGTTTTTTTTCAACACTCTTGTAATTTGCACATTTTTCAAAAATTCTCTACATTGATGCATCTGGGAGCAAAAAAGTTACAGACCATTGTGTTAAGGGCACAATTTGCTACAACTTTTGTAGTAAAAGTTTTTCTGTATTCTGCTCCGGATACCGTTTTTTTTCAACACTCTTGTAATTTCCACATTCTTGAAAAAATCTCCACATTGGTGCATCTGGGAGCAAAAAAGTTACAGACCATTGTGTTAAGGGCACAATTTGCTACAACTTTTGTAGTAAAAGTTTTTCTGTATTCTGCTCCGGATACCGTTTTTTTTCAACACTCTTGTAATTTCCACATTCTTGAAAAAATCTCCACATTGGTGCATCTGGGAGCAAAAAAGTTACAGACCATTGTGTTAAGGGTACAATTTGCTACAACTTTTGTAGTAAAAGTTTGTCTGTATTCTGCTCCGGATACCGTTTTTTTTCAACACTCTTGTAATTTGCACATTTTTCAAAAATTCTCTACATTGATGCATCTGGGAGCAAAAAAGTTACAGACCATTGTGTTAAGGGCACAATTTGCTACAACTTTTGTAGTAAAAGTTTTTCTGTATTCTGCTCCGGATACCGTTTTTTTTCAACACTCTTGTAATTTGCACATTTTTCAAAAATTCTCTACATTGATGCATCTGGGAGCAAAAAAGTTACAGACCATTGTGTTAAGGGCACAATTTGCTACAACTTTTGTAGTAAAAGTTTGTCTGTATTCTGCTCCGGATACCGTTTTTTTTCAACACTCTTGTAATTTGCACATTTTTCAAAAATTCTCTACATTGATGCATCTGGGAGCAAAAAAGTTACAGACCATTGTGTTAAGGGCACAATTTGCTACAACTTTTGTAGTAAAAGTTTGTCTGTATTCTGCTCCGGATACCGTTTTTTTTCAACACTCTTGTAATTTGCACATTTTTCAAAAATTCTCTACATTGATGCATCTGGGAGCAAAAAAGTTACAGACCATTGTGTTAAGGGCACAATTTGCTACAACTTTTGTAGTAAAAGTTTGTCTGTATTCTGCTCCGGATACCGTTTTTTTTCAACACTCTTGTAATTTGCACATTTTTAAAAAATTCTCTACATTGATGCATCTGGGAGCAAAAAAGTTACAGACCATTGTGTTAAGGGCACAATTTGCTACAACTTTTGTAGTAAAAGTTTTTCTGTATTCTGCTCCGGATACCGTTTTTTTTCAACACTCTTGTAATTTGCACATTTTTCAAAAATTCTCTACATTGATGCATCTGGGAGCAAAAAAGTTACAGACCATTGTGTTAAGGGCACAATTTGCTACAACTTTTGTAGTAAAAGTTTGTCTGTATTCTGCTCCGGATACCGTTTTTTTTCAACACTCTTGTAATTTGCACATTTTTCAAAAATTCTCTACATTGATGCATCTGGGAGCAAAAAAGTTACAGACCATTGTGTTAAGGGCACAATTTGCTACAACTTTTGTAGTAAAAGTTTGTCTGTATTCTGCTCCGGATACCGTTTTTTTTCAACACTCTTGTAATTTGCACATTTTTCAAAAATTCTCTACATTGATGCATCTGGGAGCAAAAAAGTTACAGACCATTGTGTTAAGGGCACAATTTGCTACAACTTTTGTAGTAAAAGTTTGTCTGTATTCTGCTCCGGATACCGTTTTTTTTCAACACTCTTGTAATTTGCACATTTTTCAAAAATTCTCTACATTGATGCATCTGGGAGCAAAAAAGTTACAGACCATTGTGTTAAGGGCACAATTTGCTACAACTTTTGTAGTAAAAGTTTGTCTGTATTCTGCTCCGGATACCGTTTTTTTTCAACACTCTTGTAATTTCCACATTCTTGAAAAAATCTCCACATTGGTGCATCTGGGAGCAAAAAAGTTACAGACCATTGTGTTAAGGGTACAATTTGCTACAACTTTTGTAGTAAAAGTTTGTCTGTATTCTGCTCCGGATACCGTTTTTTTTCAACACTCTTGTAATTTGCACATTTTTCAAAAATTCTCTACATTGATGCATCTGGGAGCAAAAAAGTTACAGACCATTGTGTTAAGGGCACAATTTGCTACAACTTTTGTAGTAAAAGTTTTTCTGTATTCTGCTCCGGATACCGTTTTTTTTCAACACTCTTGTAATTTCCACATTCTTGAAAAAATCTCCACATTGGTGCATCTGGGAGCAAAAAAGTTACAGACCATTGTGTTAAGGGCACAATTTGCTACAACTTTTGTAGTAAAAGTTTGTCTGTATTCTGCTCCGGATACCGTTTTTTTTCAACACTCTTGTAATTTGCACATTTTTCAAAAATTCTCTACATTGATGCATCTGGGAGCAAAAAAGTTACAGACCATTGTGTTAAGGGCACAATTTGCTACAACTTTTGTAGTAAAAGTTTGTCTGTATTCTGCTCCGGATACCGTTTTTTTTCAACGCTCTTGTAATTTGCACATTTTTCAAAAATTCTCTACATTGATGCATCTGGGAGCAAAAAAGTTACAGACCATTGTGTTAAGGGCACAATTTGCTACAACTTTTGTAGTAAAAGTTTTTCTGTATTCTGCTCCGGATACCGTTTTTTTTCAACACTCTTGTAATTTCCACATTCTTGAAAAAATCTCCACATTGGTGCATCTGGGAGCAAAAAAGTTACAGACCATTGTGTTAAGGGCACAATTTGCTACAACTTTTGTAGTAAAAGTTTGTCTGTATTCTGCTCCGGATACCGTTTTTTTTCAACACTCTTGTAATTTGCACATTTTTCAAAAATTCTCTACATTGATGCATCTGGGAGCAAAAAAGTTACAGACCATTGTGTTAAGGGCACAATTTGCTACAACTTTTGTAGTAAAAGTTTTTCTGTATTCTGCTCCGGATACCGTTTTTTTTCAACACTCTTGTAATTTCCACATTCTTGAAAAAATCTCCACATTGGTGCATCTGGGAGCAAAAAAGTTACAGACCATTGTGTTAAGGGCACAATTTGCTACAACTTTTGTAGTAAAAGTTTGTCTGTATTCTGCTCCGGATACCGTTTTTTTTCAACACTCTTGTAATTTGCACATTTTTCAAAAATTCTCTACATTGATGCATCTGGGAGCAAAAAAGTTACAGACCATTGTGTTAAGGGCACAATTTGCTACAACTTTTGTAGTAAAAGTTTGTCTGTATTCTGCTCCGGATACCGTTTTTTTTCAACACTCTTGTAATTTGCACATTTTTCAAAAATTCTCTACATTGATGCATCTGGGAGCAAAAAAGTTACAGACCATTGTGTTAAGGGCACAATTTGCTACAACTTTTGTAGTAAAAGTTTTTCTGTATTCTGCTCCGGATACCGTTTTTTTTCAACACTCTTGTAATTTCCACATTCTTGAAAAAATCTCCACATTGGTGCATCTGGGAGCAAAAAAGTTACAGACCATTGTGTTAAGGGCACAATTTGCTACAACTTTTGTAGTAAAAGTTTTTCTGTATTCTGCTCCGGATACCGTTTTTTTTCAACACTCTTGTAATTTCCACATTCTTGAAAAAATCTCCACATTGGTGCATCTGGGAGCAAAAAAGTTACAGACCATTGTGTTAAGGGTACAATTTGCTACAACTTTTGTAGTAAAAGTTTGTCTGTATTCTGCTCCGGATACCGTTTTTTTTCAACACTCTTGTAATTTGCACATTTTTCAAAAATTCTCTACATTGATGCATCTGGGAGCAAAAAAGTTACAGACCATTGTGTTAAGGGCACAATTTGCTACAACTTTTGTAGTAAAAGTTTTTCTGTATTCTGCTCCGGATACCGTTTTTTTTCAACACTCTTGTAATTTCCACATTCTTGAAAAAATCTCCACATTGGTGCATCTGGGAGCAAAAAAGTTACAGACCATTGTGTTAAGGGCACAATTTGCTACAACTTTTGTAGTAAAAGTTTGTCTGTATTCTGCTCCGGATACCGTTTTTTTTCAACACTCTTGTAATTTGCACATTTTTCAAAAATTCTCTACATTGATGCATCTGGGAGCAAAAAAGTTACAGACCATTGTGTTAAGGGCACAATTTGCTACAACTTTTGTAGTAAAAGTTTGTCTGTATTCTGCTCCGGATACCGTTTTTTTTCAACACTCTTGTAATTTGCACATTTTTCAAAAATTCTCTACATTGATGCATCTGGGAGCAAAAAAGTTACAGACCATTGTGTTAAGGGCACAATTTGCTACAACTTTTGTAGTAAAAGTTTTTCTGTATTCTGCTCCGGATACCGTTTTTTTTCAACACTCTTGTAATTTCCACATTCTTGAAAAAATCTCCACATTGGTGCATCTGGGAGCAAAAAAGTTACAGACCATTGTGTTAAGGGCACAATTTGCTACAACTTTTGTAGTAAAAGTTTGTCTGTATTCTGCTCCGGATACCGTTTTTTTTCAACACTCTTGTAATTTGCACATTTTTCAAAAATTCTCTACATTGATGCATCTGGGAGCAAAAAAGTTACAGACCATTGTGTTAAGGGCACAATTTGCTACAACTTTTGTAGTAAAAGTTTTTCTGTATTCTGCTCCGGATACCGTTTTTTTTCAACACTCTTGTAATTTCCACATTCTTGAAAAAATCTCCACATTGGTGCATCTGGGAGCAAAAAAGTTACAGACCATTGTGTTAAGGGCACAATTTGCTACAACTTTTGTAGTAAAAGTTTGTCTGTATTCTGCTCCGGATACCGTTTTTTTTCAACACTCTTGTAATTTGCACATTTTTCAAAAATTCTCTACATTGATGCATCTGGGAGCAAAAAAGTTACAGACCATTGTGTTAAGGGCACAATTTGCTACAACTTTTGTAGTAAAAGTTTGTCTGTATTCTGCTCCGGATACCGTTTTTTTTCAACACTCTTGTAATTTGCACATTTTTCAAAAATTCTCTACATTGATGCATCTGGGAGCAAAAAAGTTACAGACCATTGTGTTAAGGGCACAATTTGCTACAACTTTTGTAGTAAAAGTTTTTCTGTATTCTGCTCCGGATACCGTTTTTTTTCAACACTCTTGTAATTTCCACATTCTTGAAAAAATCTCCACATTGGTGCATCTGGGAGCAAAAAAGTTACAGACCATTGTGTTAAGGGCACAATTTGCTACAACTTTTGTAGTAAAAGTTTTTCTGTATTCTGCTCCGGATACCGTTTTTTTTCAACACTCTTGTAATTTCCACATTCTTGAAAAAATCTCCACATTGGTGCATCTGGGAGCAAAAAAGTTACAGACCATTGTGTTAAGGGTACAATTTGCTACAACTTTTGTAGTAAAAGTTTGTCTGTATTCTGCTCCGGATACCGTTTTTTTTCAACACTCTTGTAATTTGCACATTTTTCAAAAATTCTCTACATTGATGCATCTGGGAGCAAAAAAGTTACAGACCATTGTGTTAAGGGCACAATTTGCTACAACTTTTGTAGTAAAAGTTTTTCTGTATTCTGCTCCGGATACCGTTTTTTTTCAACACTCTTGTAATTTCCACATTCTTGAAAAAATCTCCACATTGGTGCATCTGGGAGCAAAAAAGTTACAGACCATTGTGTTAAGGGCACAATTTGCTACAACTTTTGTAGTAAAAGTTTTTCTGTATTCTGCTCCGGATACCGTTTTTTTTCAACACTCTTCTAATTTCCACATTCTTGAAAAAATCTCCACATTGGTGCATCTGGGAGCAAAAAAGTTACAGACCATTGTGTTAAGGGTACAATTTGCTACAACTTTTGTAGTAAAAGTTTGTCTGTATTCTGCTCCGGATACCGTTTTTTTTCAACACTCTTGTAATTTGCACATTTTTCAAAAATTCTCTACATTGATGCATCTGGGAGCAAAAAAGTTACAGACCATTGTGTTAAGGGCACAATTTGCTACAACTTTTGTAGTAAAAGTTTTTCTGTATTCTGCTCCGGATACCGTTTTTTTTCAACACTCTTGTAATTTCCACATTCTTGAAAAAATCTCCACATTGGTGCATCTGGGAGCAAAAAAGTTACAGACCATTGTGTTAAGGGCACAATTTGCTACAACTTTTGTAGTAAAAGTTTGTCTGTATTCTGCTCCGGATACCGTTTTTTTTCAACACTCTTGTAATTTGCACATTTTTCAAAAATTCTCTACATTGATGCATCTGGGAGCAAAAAAGTTACAGACCATTGTGTTAAGGGCACAATTTGCTACAACTTTTGTAGTAAAAGTTTTTCTGTATTCTGCTCCGGATACCGTTTTTTTTCAACACTCTTGTAATTTCCACATTCTTGAAAAAATCTCCACATTGGTGCATCTGGGAGCAAAAAAGTTACAGACCATTGTGTTAAGGGCACAATTTGCTACAACTTTTGTAGTAAAAGTTTGTCTGTATTCTGCTCCGGATACCGTTTTTTTTCAACACTCTTGTAATTTGCACATTTTTCAAAAATTCTCTACATTGATGCATCTGGGAGCAAAAAAGTTACAGACCATTGTGTTAAGGGCACAATTTGCTACAACTTTTGTAGTAAAAGTTTGTCTGTATTCTGCTCCGGATACCGTTTTTTTTCAACACTCTTGTAATTTGCACATTTTTCAAAAATTCTCTACATTGATGCATCTGGGAGCAAAAAAGTTACAGACCATTGTGTTAAGGGCACAATTTGCTACAACTTTTGTAGTAAAAGTTTTTCTGTATTCTGCTCCGGATACCGTTTTTTTTCAACACTCTTGTAATTTCCACATTCTTGAAAAAATCTCCACATTGGTGCATCTGGGAGCAAAAAAGTTACAGACCATTGTGTTAAGGGCACAATTTGCTACAACTTTTGTAGTAAAAGTTTTTCTGTATTCTGCTCCGGATACCGTTTTTTTTCAACACTCTTGTAATTTCCACATTCTTGAAAAAATCTCCACATTGGTGCATCTGGGAGCAAAAAAGTTACAGACCATTGTGTTAAGGGTACAATTTGCTACAACTTTTGTAGTAAAAGTTTGTCTGTATTCTGCTCCGGATACCGTTTTTTTTCAACACTCTTGTAATTTGCACATTTTTCAAAAATTCTCTACATTGATGCATCTGGGAGCAAAAAAGTTACAGACCATTGTGTTAAGGGCACAATTTGCTACAACTTTTGTAGTAAAAGTTTTTCTGTATTCTGCTCCGGATACCGTTTTTTTTCAACACTCTTGTAATTTCCACATTCTTGAAAAAATCTCCACATTGGTGCATCTGGGAGCAAAAAAGTTACAGACCATTGTGTTAAGGGCACAATTTGCTACAACTTTTGTAGTAAAAGTTTTTCTGTATTCTGCTCCGGATACCGTTTTTTTTCAACACTCTTCTAATTTCCACATTCTTGAAAAAATCTCCACATTGGTGCATCTGGGAGCAAAAAAGTTACAGACCATTGTGTTAAGGGTACAATTTGCTACAACTTTTGTAGTAAAAGTTTGTCTGTATTCTGCTCCGGATACCGTTTTTTTTCAACACTCTTGTAATTTGCACATTTTTCAAAAATTCTCTACATTGATGCATCTGGGAGCAAAAAAGTTACAGACCATTGTGTTAAGGGCACAATTTGCTACAACTTTTGTAGTAAAAGTTTTTCTGTATTCTGCTCCGGATACCGTTTTTTTTCAACACTCTTGTAATTTCCACATTCTTGAAAAAATCTCCACATTGGTGCATCTGGGAGCAAAAAAGTTACAGACCATTGTGTTAAGGGCACAATTTGCTACAACTTTTGTAGTAAAAGTTTGTCTGTATTCTGCTCCGGATACCGTTTTTTTTCAACACTCTTGTAATTTGCACATTTTTCAAAAATTCTCTACATTGATGCATCTGGGAGCAAAAAAGTTACAGACCATTGTGTTAAGGGCACAATTTGCTACAACTTTTGTAGTAAAAGTTTGTCTGTATTCTGCTCCGGATACCGTTTTTTTTCAACACTCTTGTAATTTGCACATTTTTCAAAAATTCTCTACATTGATGCATCTGGGAGCAAAAAAGTTACAGACCATTGTATTAAGGGCACAATTTGCTACAACTTTTGTAGTAAAAGTTTTTCTGTATTCTGCTCCGGATACCGTTTTTTTTCAACACTCTTGTAATTTCCACATTCTTGAAAAAATCTCCACATTGGTGCATCTGGGAGCAAAAAAGTTACAGACCATTGTGTTAAGGGCACAATTTGCTACAACTTTTGTAGTAAAAGTTTGTCTGTATTCTGCTCCGGATACCGTTTTTTTTCAACACTCTTGTAATTTGCACATTTTTCAAAAATTCTCTACATTGATGCACCTGGGAGCAAAAAAGTTACAGACCATTGTGTTAAGGGCACAATTTGCTACAACTTTTGTAGTAAAAGTTTTTCTGTATTCTGCTCCGGATACCGTTTTTTTTCAACACTCTTGTAATTTCCACATTCTTGAAAAAATCTCCACATTGGTGCATCTGGGAGCAAAAAAGTTACAGACCATTGTGTTAAGGGCACAATTTGCTACAACTTTTGTAGTAAAAGTTTGTCTGTATTCTGCTCCGGATACCGTTTTTTTTCAACACTCTTGTAATTTGCACATTTTTCAAAAATTCTCTACATTGATGCATCTGGGAGCAAAAAAGTTACAGACCATTGTGTTAAGGGCACAATTTGCTACAACTTTTGTAGTAAAAGTTTGTCTGTATTCTGCTCCGGATACCGTTTTTTTTCAACACTCTTGTAATTTGCACATTTTTCAAAAATTCTCTACATTGATGCATCTGGGAGCAAAAAAGTTACAGACCATTGTGTTAAGGGCACAATTTGCTACAACTTTTGTAGTAAAAGTTTGTCTGTATTCTGCTCCGGATACCGTTTTTTTTCAACACTCTTGTAATTTGCACATTTTTCAAAAATTCTCTACATTGATGCATCTGGGAGCAAAAAAGTTACAGACCATTGTGTTAAGGGCACAATTTGCTACAACTTTTGTAGTAAAAGTTTTTCTGTATTCTGCTCCGGATACCGTTTTTTTTCAACACTCTTGTAATTTGCACATTTTTCAAAAATTCTCTACATTGATGCATCTGGGAGCAAAAAAGTTACAGACCATTGTGTTAAGGGCACAATTTGCTACAACTTTTGTAGTAAAAGTTTTTCTGTATTCTGCTCCGGATACCGTTTTTTTTCAACACTCTTGTAATTTCCACATTCTTGAAAAAATCTCCACATTGGTGCATCTGGGAGCAAAAAAGTTACAGACCATTGTGTTAAGGGCACAATTTGCTACAACTTTTGTAGTAAAAGTTTTTCTGTATTCTGCTCCGGATACCGTTTTTTTTCAACACTCTTGTAATTTCCACATTCTTGAAAAAATCTCCACATTGGTGCATCTGGGAGCAAAAAAGTTACAGACCATTGTGTTAAGGGTACAATTTGCTACAACTTTTGTAGTAAAAGTTTGTCTGTATTCTGCTCCGGATACCGTTTTTTTTCAACACTCTTGTAATTTGCACATTTTTCAAAAATTCTCTACATTGATGCATCTGGGAGCAAAAAAGTTACAGACCATTGTGTTAAGGGCACAATTTGCTACAACTTTTGTAGTAAAAGTTTTTCTGTATTCTGCTCCGGATACCGTTTTTTTTCAACACTCTTGTAATTTCCACATTCTTGAAAAAATCTCCACATTGGTGCATCTGGGAGCAAAAAAGTTACAGACCATTGTGTTAAGGGCACAATTTGCTACAACTTTTGTAGTAAAAGTTTGTCTGTATTCTGCTCCGGATACCGTTTTTTTTCAACACTCTTGTAATTTGCACATTTTTCAAAAATTCTCTACATTGATGCATCTGGGAGCAAAAAAGTTACAGACCATTGTGTTAAGGGCACAATTTGCTACAACTTTTGTAGTAAAAGTTTGTCTGTATTCTGCTCCGGATACCGTTTTTTTTCAACACTCTTGTAATTTGCACATTTTTCAAAAATTCTCTACATTGATGCATCTGGGAGCAAAAAAGTTACAGACCATTGTATTAAGGGCACAATTTGCTACAACTTTTGTAGTAAAAGTTTTTCTGTATTCTGCTCCGGATACCGTTTTTTTTCAACACTCTTGTAATTTCCACATTCTTGAAAAAATCTCCACATTGGTGCATCTGGGAGCAAAAAAGTTACAGACCATTGTGTTAAGGGCACAATTTGCTACAACTTTTGTAGTAAAAGTTTGTCTGTATTCTGCTCCGGATACCGTTTTTTTTCAACACTCTTGTAATTTGCACATTTTTCAAAAATTCTCTACATTGATGCACCTGGGAGCAAAAAAGTTACAGACCATTGTGTTAAGGGCACAATTTGCTACAACTTTTGTAGTAAAAGTTTTTCTGTATTCTGCTCCGGATACCGTTTTTTTTCAACACTCTTGTAATTTCCACATTCTTGAAAAAATCTCCACATTGGTGCATCTGGGAGCAAAAAAGTTACAGACCATTGTGTTAAGGGCACAATTTGCTACAACTTTTGTAGTAAAAGTTTGTCTGTATTCTGCTCCGGATACCGTTTTTTTTCAACACTCTTGTAATTTGCACATTTTTCAAAAATTCTCTACATTGATGCATCTGGGAGCAAAAAAGTTACAGACCATTGTGTTAAGGGCACAATTTGCTACAACTTTTGTAGTAAAAGTTTGTCTGTATTCTGCTCCGGATACCGTTTTTTTTCAACACTCTTGTAATTTGCACATTTTTCAAAAATTCTCTACATTGATGCATCTGGGAGCAAAAAAGTTACAGACCATTGTGTTAAGGGCACAATTTGCTACAACTTTTGTAGTAAAAGTTTTTCTGTATTCTGCTCCGGATACCGTTTTTTCAACACTCTTGTAATTTCCACATTCTTGAAAAAATCTCCACATTGGTGCATCTGGGAGCAAAAAAGTTACAGACCATTGTGTTAAGGGCACAATTTGCTACAACTTTTGTAGTAAAAGTTTGTCTGTATTCTGCTCCGGATACCGTTTTTTTTCAACACTCTTGTAATTTGCACATTTTTCAAAAATTCTCTACATTGATGCATCTGG
The DNA here is from genome assembly GCF_036711975.1 of Onthophagus taurus. Taxonomy (NCBI): domain Eukaryota; kingdom Metazoa; phylum Arthropoda; class Insecta; order Coleoptera; family Scarabaeidae; genus Onthophagus; species Onthophagus taurus. The sequence goes on from NW_027248943.1 coordinate 65,099, forward strand.
GAGCAAAAAAGTTACAGACCATTGTGTTAAGGGCACAATTTGCTACAACTTTTGTAGTAAAAGTTTTTCTGTATTCTGCTCCGGATACCGTTTTTTTTCAACACTCTTGTAATTTCCACATTCTTGAAAAAATCTCCACATTGGTGCATCTGGGAGCAAAAAAGTTACAGACCATTGTGTTAAGGGCACAATTTGCTACAACTTTTGTAGTAAAAGTTTGTCTGTATTCTGCTCCGGATACCGTTTTTTTTCAACACTCTTGTAATTTCCACATTCTTGAAAAAATCTCCACATTGGTGCATCTGGGAGCAAAAAAGTTACAGACCATTGTGTTAAGGGTACAATTTGCTACAACTTTTGTAGTAAAAGTTTGTCTGTATTCTGCTCCGGATACCGTTTTTTTTCAACACTCTTGTAATTTGCACATTTTTCAAAAATTCTCTACATTGATGCATCTGGGAGCAAAAAAGTTACAGACCATTGTGTTAAGGGCACAATTTGCTACAACTTTTGTAGTAAAAGTTTTTCTGTATTCTGCTCCGGATACCGTTTTTTTTCAACACTCTTGTAATTTCCACATTCTTGAAAAAATCTCCACATTGGTGCATCTGGGAGCAAAAAAGTTACAGACCATTGTGTTAAGGGTACAATTTGCTACAACTTTTGTAGTAAAAGTTTGTCTGTATTCTGCTCCGGATACCGTTTTTTTTCAACACTCTTGTAATTTGCACATTTTTAAAAAATTCTCTACATTGATGCATCTGGGAGCAAAAAAGTTACAGACCATTGTGTTAAGGGCACAATTTGCTACAACTTTTGTAGTAAAAGTTTTTCTGTATTCTGCTCCGGATACCGTTTTTTTTCAACACTCTTGTAATTTCCACATTCTTGAAAAAATCTCCACATTGGTGCATCTGGGAGCAAAAAAGTTACAGACCATTGTGTTAAGGGCACAATTTGCTACAACTTTTGTAGTAAAAGTTTGTCTGTATTCTGCTCCGGATACCGTTTTTTTTTCAACACTCTTGTAATTTGCACATTTTTCAAAAATTCTCTACATTGATGCATCTGGGAGCAAAAAAGTTACAGACCATTGTGTTAAGGGCACAATTTGCTACAACTTTTGTAGTAAAAGTTTTTCTGTATTCTGCTCCGGATACCGTTTTTTTTCAACACTCTTGTAATTTCCACATTCTTGAAAAAATCTCCACATTGGTGCATCTGGGAGCAAAAAAGTTACAGACCATTGTGTTAAGGGCACAATTTGCTACAACTTTTGTAGGTAAAAGTTTGTCTGTATTCTGCTCCGGATACCGTTTTTTTTCAACACTCTTGTAATTTCCACATTCTTGAAAAAATCTCCACATTGGTGCATCTGGGAGCAAAAAAGTTACAGACCATTGTGTTAAGGGTACAATTTGCTACAACTTTTGTAGTAAAAGTTTGTCTGTATTCTGCTCCGGATACCGTTTTTTTTCAACACTCTTGTAATTTGCACATTTTTCAAAAATTCTCTACATTGATGCATCTGGGAGCAAAAAAGTTACAGACCATTGTGTTAAGGGCACAATTTGCTACAACTTTTGTAGTAAAAGTTTTTCTGTATTCTGCTCCGGATACCGTTTTTTTTCAACACTCTTGTAATTTCCACATTCTTGAAAAAATCTCCACATTGGTGCATCTGGGAGCAAAAAAGTTACAGACCATTGTGTTAAGGGTACAATTTGCTACAACTTTTGTAGTAAAAGTTTGTCTGTATTCTGCTCCGGATACCGTTTTTTTTCAACACTCTTGTAATTTGCACATTTTTCAAAAATTCTCTACATTGATGCATCTGGGAGCAAAAAAGTTACAGACCATTGTGTTAAGGGCACAATTTGCTACAACTTTTGTAGTAAAAGTTTTTCTGTATTCTGCTCCGGATACCGTTTTTTTTCAACACTCTTGTAATTTCCACATTCTTGAAAAAATCTCCACATTGGTGCATCTGGGAGCAAAAAAGTTACAGACCATTGTGTTAAGGGCACAATTTGCTACAACTTTTGTAGTAAAAGTTTGTCTGTATTCTGCTCCGGATACCGTTTTTTTTCAACACTCTTGTAATTTGCACATTTTTCAAAAATTCTCTACATTGATGCATCTGGGAGCAAAAAAGTTACAGACCATTGTGTTAAGGGCACAATTTGCTACAACTTTTGTAGTAAAAGTTTTTCTGTATTCTGCTCCGGATACCGTTTTTTTTCAACACTCTTGTAATTTCCACATTCTTGAAAAAATCTCCACATTGGTGCATCTGGGAGCAAAAAAGTTACAGACCATTGTGTTAAGGGCACAATTTGCTACAACTTTTGTAGTAAAAGTTTGTCTGTATTCTGCTCCGGATACCGTTTTTTTTCAACACTCTTGTAATTTGCACATTTTTCAAAAATTCTCTACATTGATGCATCTGGGAGCAAAAAAGTTACAGACCATTGTGTTAAGGGCACAATTTGCTACAACTTTTGTAGTAAAAGTTTTTCTGTATTCTGCTCCGGATACCGTTTTTTTTCAACACTCTTGTAATTTCCACATTCTTGAAAAAATCTCCACATTGGTGCATCTGGGAGCAAAAAAGTTACAGACCATTGTGTTAAGGGCACAATTTGCTACAACTTTTGTAGTAAAAGTTTGTCTGTATTCTGCTCCGGATACCGTTTTTTTTCAACACTCTTGTAATTTCCACATTCTTGAAAAAATCTCCACATTGGTGCATCTGGGAGCAAAAAAGTTACAGACCATTGTGTTAAGGGTACAATTTGCTACAACTTTTGTAGTAAAAGTTTGTCTGTATTCTGCTCCGGATACCGTTTTTTTTCAACACTCTTGTAATTTGCACATTTTTCAAAAATTCTCTACATTGATGCATCTGGGAGCAAAAAAGTTACAGACCATTGTGTTAAGGGCACAATTTGCTACAACTTTTGTAGTAAAAGTTTTTCTGTATTCTGCTCCGGATACCGTTTTTTTTCAACACTCTTGTAATTTCCACATTCTTGAAAAAATCTCCACATTGGTGCATCTGGGAGCAAAAAAGTTACAGACCATTGTGTTAAGGGTACAATTTGCTACAACTTTTGTAGTAAAAGTTTGTCTGTATTCTGCTCCGGATACCGTTTTTTTTCAACACTCTTGTAATTTGCACATTTTTCAAAAATTCTCTACATTGATGCATCTGGGAGCAAAAAAGTTACAGACCATTGTGTTAAGGGCACAATTTGCTACAACTTTTGTAGTAAAAGTTTTTCTGTATTCTGCTCCGGATACCGTTTTTTTTCAACACTCTTGTAATTTCCACATTCTTGAAAAAATCTCCACATTGGTGCATCTGGGAGCAAAAAAGTTACAGACCATTGTGTTAAGGGCACAATTTGCTACAACTTTTGTAGTAAAAGTTTGTCTGTATTCTGCTCCGGATACCGTTTTTTTTCAACACTCTTGTAATTTGCACATTTTTCAAAAATTCTCTACATTGATGCATCTGGGAGCAAAAAAGTTACAGACCATTGTGTTAAGGGCACAATTTGCTACAACTTTTGTAGTAAAAGTTTTTCTGTATTCTGCTCCGGATACCGTTTTTTTTCAACACTCTTGTAATTTCCACATTCTTGAAAAAATCTCCACATTGGTGCATCTGGGAGCAAAAAAGTTACAGACCATTGTGTTAAGGGCACAATTTGCTACAACTTTTGTAGTAAAAGTTTGTCTGTATTCTGCTCCGGATACCGTTTTTTTTCAACACTCTTGTAATTTCCACATTCTTGAAAAAATCTCCACATTGGTGCATCTGGGAGCAAAAAAGTTACAGACCATTGTGTTAAGGGTACAATTTGCTACAACTTTTGTAGTAAAAGTTTGTCTGTATTCTGCTCCGGATACCGTTTTTTTTCAACACTCTTGTAATTTGCACATTTTTCAAAAATTCTCTACATTGATGCATCTGGGAGCAAAAAAGTTACAGACCATTGTGTTAAGGGCACAATTTGCTACAACTTTTGTAGTAAAAGTTTTTCTGTATTCTGCTCCGGATACCGTTTTTTTTCAACACTCTTGTAATTTCCACATTCTTGAAAAAATCTCCACATTGGTGCATCTGGGAGCAAAAAAGTTACAGACCATTGTGTTAAGGGTACAATTTGCTACAACTTTTGTAGTAAAAGTTTGTCTGTATTCTGCTCCGGATACCGTTTTTTTTCAACACTCTTGTAATTTGCACATTTTTCAAAAATTCTCTACATTGATGCATCTGGGAGCAAAAAAGTTACAGACCATTGTGTTAAGGGCACAATTTGCTACAACTTTTGTAGTAAAAGTTTTTCTGTATTCTGCTCCGGATACCGTTTTTTTTCAACACTCTTGTAATTTCCACATTCTTGAAAAAATCTCCACATTGGTGCATCTGGGAGCAAAAAAGTTACAGACCATTGTGTTAAGGGCACAATTTGCTACAACTTTTGTAGTAAAAGTTTGTCTGTATTCTGCTCCGGATACCGTTTTTTTTCAACACTCTTGTAATTTGCACATTTTTCAAAAATTCTCTACATTGATGCATCTGGGAGCAAAAAAGTTACAGACCATTGTGTTAAGGGCACAATTTGCTACAACTTTTGTAGTAAAAGTTTTTCTGTATTCTGCTCCGGATACCGTTTTTTTTCAACACTCTTGTAATTTCCACATTCTTGAAAAAATCTCCACATTGGTGCATCTGGGAGCAAAAAAGTTACAGACCATTGTGTTAAGGGCACAATTTGCTACAACTTTTGTAGTAAAAGTTTGTCTGTATTCTGCTCCGGATACCGTTTTTTTTCAACACTCTTGTAATTTCCACATTCTTGAAAAAATCTCCACATTGGTGCATCTGGGAGCAAAAAAGTTACAGACCATTGTGTTAAGGGTACAATTTGCTACAACTTTTGTAGTAAAAGTTTGTCTGTATTCTGCTCCGGATACCGTTTTTTTTCAACACTCTTGTAATTTGCACATTTTTCAAAAATTCTCTACATTGATGCATCTGGGAGCAAAAAAGTTACAGACCATTGTGTTAAGGGCACAATTTGCTACAACTTTTGTAGTAAAAGTTTTTCTGTATTCTGCTCCGGATACCGTTTTTTTTCAACACTCTTGTAATTTCCACATTCTTGAAAAAATCTCCACATTGGTGCATCTGGGAGCAAAAAAGTTACAGACCATTGTGTTAAGGGTACAATTTGCTACAACTTTTGTAGTAAAAGTTTGTCTGTATTCTGCTCCGGATACCGTTTTTTTTCAACACTCTTGTAATTTGCACATTTTTCAAAAATTCTCTACATTGATGCATCTGGGAGCAAAAAAGTTACAGACCATTGTGTTAAGGGCACAATTTGCTACAACTTTTGTAGTAAAAGTTTTTCTGTATTCTGCTCCGGATACCGTTTTTTTTCAACACTCTTGTAATTTCCACATTCTTGAAAAAATCTCCACATTGGTGCATCTGGGAGCAAAAAAGTTACAGACCATTGTGTTAAGGGCACAATTTGCTACAACTTTTGTAGTAAAAGTTTGTCTGTATTCTGCTCCGGATACCGTTTTTTTTCAACACTCTTGTAATTTGCACATTTTTCAAAAATTCTCTACATTGATGCATCTGGGAGCAAAAAAGTTACAGACCATTGTGTTAAGGGCACAATTTGCTACAACTTTTGTAGTAAAAGTTTTTCTGTATTCTGCTCCGGATACCGTTTTTTTTCAACACTCTTGTAATTTCCACATTCTTGAAAAAATCTCCACATTGGTGCATCTGGGAGCAAAAAAGTTACAGACCATTGTGTTAAGGGCACAATTTGCTACAACTTTTGTAGTAAAAGTTTGTCTGTATTCTGCTCCGGATACCGTTTTTTTTCAACACTCTTGTAATTTCCACATTCTTGAAAAAATCTCCACATTGGTGCATCTGGGAGCAAAAAAGTTACAGACCATTGTGTTAAGGGTACAATTTGCTACAACTTTTGTAGTAAAAGTTTGTCTGTATTCTGCTCCGGATACCGTTTTTTTTCAACACTCTTGTAATTTGCACATTTTTCAAAAATTCTCTACATTGATGCATCTGGGAGCAAAAAAGTTACAGACCATTGTGTTAAGGGCACAATTTGCTACAACTTTTGTAGTAAAAGTTTTTCTGTATTCTGCTCCGGATACCGTTTTTTTTCAACACTCTTGTAATTTCCACATTCTTGAAAAAATCTCCACATTGGTGCATCTGGGAGCAAAAAAGTTACAGACCATTGTGTTAAGGGCACAATTTGCTACAACTTTTGTAGTAAAAGTTTGTCTGTATTCTGCTCCGGATACCGTTTTTTTTCAACACTCTTGTAATTTGCACATTTTTCAAAAATTCTCTACATTGATGCATCTGGGAGCAAAAAAGTTACAGACCATTGTGTTAAGGGCACAATTTGCTACAACTTTTGTAGTAAAAGTTTTTCTGTATTCTGCTCCGGATACCGTTTTTTTTCAACACTCTTGTAATTTCCACATTCTTGAAAAAATCTCCACATTGGTGCATCTGGGAGCAAAAAAGTTACAGACCATTGTGTTAAGGGCACAATTTGCTACAACTTTTGTAGTAAAAGTTTGTCTGTATTCTGCTCCGGATACCGTTTTTTTTCAACACTCTTGTAATTTCCACATTCTTGAAAAAATCTCCACATTGGTGCATCTGGGAGCAAAAAAGTTACAGACCATTGTGTTAAGGGTACAATTTGCTACAACTTTTGTAGTAAAAGTTTGTCTGTATTCTGCTCCGGATACCGTTTTTTTTCAACACTCTTGTAATTTGCACATTTTTCAAAAATTCTCTACATTGATGCATCTGGGAGCAAAAAAGTTACAGACCATTGTGTTAAGGGCACAATTTGCTACAACTTTTGTAGTAAAAGTTTTTCTGTATTCTGCTCCGGATACCGTTTTTTTTCAACACTCTTGTAATTTCCACATTCTTGAAAAAATCTCCACATTGGTGCATCTGGGAGCAAAAAAGTTACAGACCATTGTGTTAAGGGTACAATTTGCTACAACTTTTGTAGTAAAAGTTTGTCTGTATTCTGCTCCGGATACCGTTTTTTTTCAACACTCTTGTAATTTGCACATTTTTCAAAAATTCTCTACATTGATGCATCTGGGAGCAAAAAAGTTACAGACCATTGTGTTAAGGGCACAATTTGCTACAACTTTTGTAGTAAAAGTTTTTCTGTATTCTGCTCCGGATACCGTTTTTTTTCAACACTCTTGTAATTTCCACATTCTTGAAAAAATCTCCACATTGGTGCATCTGGGAGCAAAAAAGTTACAGACCATTGTGTTAAGGGCACAATTTGCTACAACTTTTGTAGTAAAAGTTTGTCTGTATTCTGCTCCGGATACCGTTTTTTTTCAACACTCTTGTAATTTGCACATTTTTCAAAAATTCTCTACATTGATGCATCTGGGAGCAAAAAAGTTACAGACCATTGTGTTAAGGGCACAATTTGCTACAACTTTTGTAGTAAAAGTTTTTCTGTATTCTGCTCCGGATACCGTTTTTTTTCAACACTCTTGTAATTTCCACATTCTTGAAAAAATCTCCACATTGGTGCATCTGGGAGCAAAAAAGTTACAGACCATTGTGTTAAGGGCACAATTTGCTACAACTTTTGTAGTAAAAGTTTGTCTGTATTCTGCTCCGGATACCGTTTTTTTTCAACACTCTTGTAATTTCCACATTCTTGAAAAAATCTCCACATTGGTGCATCTGGGAGCAAAAAAGTTACAGACCATTGTGTTAAGGGTACAATTTGCTACAACTTTTGTAGTAAAAGTTTGTCTGTATTCTGCTCCGGATACCGTTTTTTTTCAACACTCTTGTAATTTGCACATTTTTCAAAAATTCTCTACATTGATGCATCTGGGAGCAAAAAAGTTACAGACCATTGTGTTAAGGGCACAATTTGCTACAACTTTTGTAGTAAAAGTTTTTCTGTATTCTGCTCCGGATACCGTTTTTTTTCAACACTCTTGTAATTTCCACATTCTTGAAAAAATCTCCACATTGGTGCATCTGGGAGCAAAAAAGTTACAGACCATTGTGTTAAGGGCACAATTTGCTACAACTTTTGTAGTAAAAGTTTGTCTGTATTCTGCTCCGGATACCGTTTTTTTTCAACACTCTTGTAATTTGCACATTTTTCAAAAATTCTCTACATTGATGCATCTGGGAGCAAAAAAGTTACAGACCATTGTGTTAAGGGCACAATTTGCTACAACTTTTGTAGTAAAAGTTTTTCTGTATTCTGCTCCGGATACCGTTTTTTTTCAACACTCTTGTAATTTCCACATTCTTGAAAAAATCTCCACATTGGTGCATCTGGGAGCAAAAAAGTTACAGACCATTGTGTTAAGGGCACAATTTGCTACAACTTTTGTAGTAAAAGTTTGTCTGTATTCTGCTCCGGATACCGTTTTTTTTCAACACTCTTGTAATTTCCACATTCTTGAAAAAATCTCCACATTGGTGCATCTGGGAGCAAAAAAGTTACAGACCATTGTGTTAAGGGTACAATTTGCTACAACTTTTGTAGTAAAAGTTTGTCTGTATTCTGCTCCGGATACCGTTTTTTTTCAACACTCTTGTAATTTGCACATTTTTCAAAAATTCTCTACATTGATGCATCTGGGAGCAAAAAAGTTACAGACCATTGTGTTAAGGGCACAATTTGCTACAACTTTTGTAGTAAAAGTTTTTCTGTATTCTGCTCCGGATACCGTTTTTTTTCAACACTCTTGTAATTTCCACATTCTTGAAAAAATCTCCACATTGGTGCATCTGGGAGCAAAAAAGTTACAGACCATTGTGTTAAGGGCACAATTTGCTACAACTTTTGTAGTAAAAGTTTGTCTGTATTCTGCTCCGGATACCGTTTTTTTTCAACACTCTTGTAATTTCCACATTCTTGAAAAAATCTCCACATTGGTGCATCTGGGAGCAAAAAAGTTACAGACCATTGTGTTAAGGGTACAATTTGCTACAACTTTTGTAGTAAAAGTTTGTCTGTATTCTGCTCCGGATACCGTTTTTTTTCAACACTCTTGTAATTTGCACATTTTTCAAAAATTCTCTACATTGATGCATCTGGGAGCAAAAAAGTTACAGACCATTGTGTTAAGGGCACAATTTGCTACAACTTTTGTAGTAAAAGTTTTTCTGTATTCTGCTCCGGATACCGTTTTTTTTCAACACTCTTGTAATTTCCACATTCTTGAAAAAATCTCCACATTGGTGCATCTGGGAGCAAAAAAGTTACAGACCATTGTGTTAAGGGCACAATTTGCTACAACTTTTGTAGTAAAAGTTTGTCTGTATTCTGCTCCGGATACCGTTTTTTTTCAACACTCTTGTAATTTGCACATTTTTCAAAAATTCTCTACATTGATGCATCTGGGAGCAAAAAAGTTACAGACCATTGTGTTAAGGGCACAATTTGCTACAACTTTTGTAGTAAAAGTTTTTCTGTATTCTGCTCCGGATACCGTTTTTTTTCAACACTCTTGTAATTTCCACATTCTTGAAAAAATCTCCACATTGGTGCATCTGGGAGCAAAAAAGTTACAGACCATTGTGTTAAGGGTACAATTTGCTACAACTTTTGTAGTAAAAGTTTGTCTGTATTCTGCTCCGGATACCGTTTTTTTTCAACACTCTTGTAATTTGCACATTTTTCAAAAATTCTCTACATTGATGCATCTGGGAGCAAAAAAGTTACAGACCATTGTGTTAAGGGCACAATTTGCTACAACTTTTGTAGTAAAAGTTTTTCTGTATTCTGCTCCGGATACCGTTTTTTTTCAACACTCTTGTAATTTCCACATTCTTGAAAAAATCTCCACATTGGTGCATCTGGGAGCAAAAAAGTTACAGACCATTGTGTTAAGGGCACAATTTGCTACAACTTTTGTAGTAAAAGTTTGTCTGTATTCTGCTCCGGATACCGTTTTTTTTCAACACTCTTGTAATTTGCACATTTTTCAAAAATTCTCTACATTGATGCATCTGGGAGCAAAAAAGTTACAGACCATTGTGTTAAGGGCACAATTTGCTACAACTTTTGTAGTAAAAGTTTTTCTGTATTCTGCTCCGGATACCGTTTTTTTTCAACACTCTTGTAATTTCCACATTCTTGAAAAAATCTCCACATTGGTGCATCTGGGAGCAAAAAAGTTACAGACCATTGTGTTAAGGGTACAATTTGCTACAACTTTTGTAGTAAAAGTTTGTCTGTATTCTGCTCCGGATACCGTTTTTTTTCAACACTCTTGTAATTTGCACATTTTTCAAAAATTCTCTACATTGATGCATCTGGGAGCAAAAAAGTTACAGACCATTGTGTTAAGGGCACAATTTGCTACAACTTTTGTAGTAAAAGTTTTTCTGTATTCTGCTCCGGATACCGTTTTTTTTCAACACTCTTGTAATTTCCACATTCTTGAAAAAATCTCCACATTGGTGCATCTGGGAGCAAAAAAGTTACAGACCATTGTGTTAAGGGCACAATTTGCTACAACTTTTGTAGTAAAAGTTTGTCTGTATTCTGCTCCGGATACCGTTTTTTTTCAACACTCTTGTAATTTGCACATTTTTCAAAAATTCTCTACATTGATGCATCTGGTAGCAAAAAAGTTACAGACCATTGTGTTAAGGGCACAATTTGCTACAACTTTTGTAGTAAAAGTTTTTCTGTATTCTGCTCCGGATACCGTTTTTTTTCAACACTCTTGTAATTTCCACATTCTTGAAAAAATCTCCACATTGGTGCATCTGGGAGCAAAAAAGTTACAGACCATTGTGTTAAGGGTACAATTTGCTACAACTTTTGTAGTAAAAGTTTGTCTGTATTCTGCTCCGGATACCGTTTTTTTTCAACACTCTTGTAATTTGCACATTTTTCAAAAATTCTCTACATTGATGCATCTGGGAGCAAAAAAGTTACAGACCATTGTGTTAAGGGCACAATTTGCTACAACTTTTGTAGTAAAAGTTTTTCTGTATTCTGCTCCGGATACCGTTTTTTTTCAACACTCTTGTAATTTCCACATTCTTGAAAAAATCTCCACATTGGTGCATCTGGGAGCAAAAAAGTTACAGACCATTGTGTTAAGGGCACAATTTGCTACAACTTTTGTAGTAAAAGTTTGTCTGTATTCTGCTCCGGATACCGTTTTTTTTCAACACTCTTGTAATTTGCACATTTTTCAAAAATTCTCTACATTGATGCATCTGGGAGCAAAAAAGTTACAGACCATTGTGTTAAGGGCACAATTTGCTACAACTTTTGTAGTAAAAGTTTTTCTGTATTCTGCTCCGGATACCGTTTTTTTTCAACACTCTTGTAATTTCCACATTCTTGAAAAAATCTCCACATTGGTGCATCTGGGAGCAAAAAAGTTACAGACCATTGTGTTAAGGGCACAATTTGCTACAACTTTTGTAGTAAAAGTTTGTCTGTATTCTGCTCCGGATACCGTTTTTTTTCAACACTCTTGTAATTTGCACATTTTTCAAAAATTCTCTACATTGATGCATCTGGGAGCAAAAAAGTTACAGACCATTGTGTTAAGGGCACAATTTGCTACAACTTTTGTAGTAAAAGTTTGTCTGTATTCTGCTCCGGATACCGTTTTTTTTCAACACTCTTGTAATTTGCACATTTTTCAAAAATTCTCTACATTGATGCATCTGGGAGCAAAAAAGTTACAGACCATTGTGTTAAGGGCACAATTTGCTACAACTTTTGTAGTAAAAGTTTTTCTGTATTCTGCTCCGGATACCGTTTTTTTTCAACACTCTTGTAATTTCCACATTCTTGAAAAAATCTCCACATTGGTGCATCTGGGAGCAAAAAAGTTACAGACCATTGTGTTAAGGGCACAATTTGCTACAACTTTTGTAGTAAAAGTTTTTCTGTATTCTGCTCCGGATACCGTTTTTTTTCAACACTCTTGTAATTTCCACATTCTTGAAAAAATCTCCACATTGGTGCATCTGGGAGCAAAAAAGTTACAGACCATTGTGTTAAGGGCACAATTTGCTACAACTTTTGTAGTAAAAGTTTGTCTGTATTCTGCTCCGGATACCGTTTTTTTTCAACACTCTTGTAATTTGCACATTTTTCAAAAATTCTCTACATTGATGCATCTGGGAGCAAAAAAGTTACAGACCATTGTGTTAAGGGCACAATTTGCTACAACTTTTGTAGTAAAAGTTTGTCTGTATTCTGCTCCGGATACCGTTTTTTTTCAACACTCTTGTAATTTGCACATTTTTCAAAAATTCTCTACATTGATGCATCTGGGAGCAAAAAAGTTACAGACCATTGTGTTAAGGGCACAATTTGCTACAACTTTTGTAGTAAAAGTTTTTCTGTATTCTGCTCCGGATACCGTTTTTTTTCAACACTCTTGTAATTTCCACATTCTTGAAAAAATCTCCACATTGGTGCATCTGGGAGCAAAAAAGTTACAGACCATTGTGTTAAGGGCACAATTTGCTACAACTTTTGTAGTAAAAGTTTGTCTGTATTCTGCTCCGGATACCGTTTTTTTTCAACACTCTTGTAATTTGCACATTTTTCAAAAATTCTCTACATTGATGCATCTGGGAGCAAAAAAGTTACAGACCATTGTGTTAAGGGCACAATTTGCTACAACTTTTGTAGTAAAAGTTTTTCTGTATTCTGCTCCGGATACCGTTTTTTTTCAACACTCTTGTAATTTCCACATTCTTGAAAAAATCTCCACATTGGTGCATCTGGGAGCAAAAAAGTTACAGACCATTGTGTTAAGGGCACAATTTGCTACAACTTTTGTAGTAAAAGTTTGTCTGTATTCTGCTCCGGATACCGTTTTTTTTCAACACTCTTGTAATTTGCACATTTTTCAAAAATTCTCTACATTGATGCATCTGGGAGCAAAAAAGTTACAGACCATTGTGTTAAGGGCACAATTTGCTACAACTTTTGTAGTAAAAGTTTGTCTGTATTCTGCTCCGGATACCGTTTTTTTTCAACACTCTTGTAATTTGCACATTTTTCAAAAATTCTCTACATTGATGCATCTGGGAGCAAAAAAGTTACAGACCATTGTGTTAAGGGCACAATTTGCTACAACTTTTGTAGTAAAAGTTTTTCTGTATTCTGCTCCGGATACCGTTTTTTTTCAACACTCTTGTAATTTCCACATTCTTGAAAAAATCTCCACATTGGTGCATCTGGGAGCAAAAAAGTTACAGACCATTGTGTTAAGGGCACAATTTGCAACAACTTTTGTAGTAAAAGTTTTTCTGTATTCTGCTCCGGATACCGTTTTTTTTCAACACTCTTGTAATTTCCACATTCTTGAAAAAATCTCCACATTGGTGCATCTGGGAGCAAAAAAGTTACAGACCATTGTGTTAAGGGCACAATTTGCTACAACTTTTGTAGTAAAAGTTTTTCTGTATTCTGCTCCGGATACCGTTTTTTTTCAACACTCTTGTAATTTCCACATTCTTGAAAAAATCTCCACATTGGTGCATCTGGGAGCAAAAAAGTTACAGACCATTGTGTTAAGGGCACAATTTGCTACAACTTTTGTAGTAAAAGTTTTTCTGTATTCTGCTCCGGATACCGTTTTTTTTCAACACTCTTGTAATTTCCACATTCTTGAAAAAATCTCCACATTGGTGCATCTGGGAGCAAAAAAGTTACAGACCATTGTGTTAAGGGCACAATTTGCTACAACTTTTGTAGTAAAAGTTTTTCTGTATTCTGCTCCGGATACCGTTTTTTTTCAACACTCTTGTAATTTCCACATTCTTGAAAAAATCTCCACATTGGTGCATCTGGGAGCAAAAAAGTTACAGACCATTGTGTTAAGGGCACAATTTGCTACAACTTTTGTAGTAAAAGTTTGTCTGTATTCTGCTCCGGATACCGTTTTTTTTCAACACTCTTGTAATTTGCACATTTTTCAAAAATTCTCTACATTGATGCATCTGGGAGCAAAAAAGTTACAGACCATTGTGTTAAGGGCACAATTTGCTACAACTTTTGTAGTAAAAGTTTGTCTGTATTCTGCTCCGGATACCGTTTTTTTTCAACACTCTTGTAATTTGCACATTTTTCAAAAATTCTCTACATTGATGCATCTGGGAGCAAAAAAGTTACAGACCATTGTGTTAAGGGCACAATTTGCTACAACTTTTGTAGTAAAAGTTTTTCTGTATTCTGCTCCGGATACCGTTTTTTTTCAACACTCTTGTAATTTCCACATTCTTGAAAAAATCTCCACATTGGTGCATCTGGGAGCAAAAAAGTTACAGACCATTGTGTTAAGGGCACAATTTGCTACAACTTTTGTAGTAAAAGTTTGTCTGTATTCTGCTCCGGATACCGTTTTTTTTCAACACTCTTGTAATTTGCACATTTTTCAAAAATTCTCTACATTGATGCATCTGGGAGCAAAAAAGTTACAGACCATTGTGTTAAGGGCACAATTTGCTACAACTTTTGTAGTAAAAGTTTTTCTGTATTCTGCTCCGGATACCGTTTTTTTTCAACACTCTTGTAATTTCCACATTCTTGAAAAAATCTCCACATTGGTGCATCTGGGAGCAAAAAAGTTACAGACCATTGTGTTAAGGGCACAATTTGCTACAACTTTTGTAGTAAAAGTTTGTCTGTATTCTGCTCCGGATACCGTTTTTTTTCAACACTCTTGTAATTTGCACATTTTTCAAAAATTCTCTACATTGATGCATCTGGGAGCAAAAAAGTTACAGACCATTGTGTTAAGGGCACAATTTGCTACAACTTTTGTAGTAAAAGTTTGTCTGTATTCTGCTCCGGATACCGTTTTTTTTCAACACTCTTGTAATTTGCACATTTTTCAAAAATTCTCTACATTGATGCATCTGGGAGCAAAAAAGTTACAGACCATTGTGTTAAGGGCACAATTTGCTACAACTTTTGTAGTAAAAGTTTTTCTGTATTCTGCTCCGGATACCGTTTTTTTTCAACACTCTTGTAATTTCCACATTCTTGAAAAAATCTCCACATTGGTGCATCTGGGAGCAAAAAAGTTACAGACCATTGTGTTAAGGGCACAATTTGCTACAACTTTTGTAGTAAAAGTTTTTCTGTATTCTGCTCCGGATACCGTTTTTTTTCAACACTCTTGTAATTTCCACATTCTTGAAAAAATCTCCACATTGGTGCATCTGGGAGCAAAAAAGTTACAGACCATTGTGTTAAGGGTACAATTTGCTACAACTTTTGTAGTAAAAGTTTGTCTGTATTCTGCTCCGGATACCGTTTTTTTTCAACACTCTTGTAATTTGCACATTTTTCAAAAATTCTCTACATTGATGCATCTGGGAGCAAAAAAGTTACAGACCATTGTGTTAAGGGCACAATTTGCTACAACTTTTGTAGTAAAAGTTTTTCTGTATTCTGCTCCGGATACCGTTTTTTTTCAACACTCTTGTAATTTCCACATTCTTGAAAAAATCTCCACATTGGTGCATCTGGGAGCAAAAAAGTTACAGACCATTGTGTTAAGGGCACAATTTGCTACAACTTTTGTAGTAAAAGTTTGTCTGTATTCTGCTCCGGATACCGTTTTTTTTCAACACTCTTGTAATTTGCACATTTTTCAAAAATTCTCTACATTGATGCATCTGGGAGCAAAAAAGTTACAGACCATTGTGTTAAGGGCACAATTTGCTACAACTTTTGTAGTAAAAGTTTTTCTGTATTCTGCTCCGGATACCGTTTTTTTTCAACACTCTTGTAATTTCCACATTCTTGAAAAAATCTCCACATTGGTGCATCTGGGAGCAAAAAAGTTACAGACCATTGTGTTAAGGGCACAATTTGCTACAACTTTTGTAGTAAAAGTTTGTCTGTATTCTGCTCCGGATACCGTTTTTTTTCAACACTCTTGTAATTTGCACATTTTTCAAAAATTCTCTACATTGATGCATCTGGGAGCAAAAAAGTTACAGACCATTGTGTTAAGGGCACAATTTGCTACAACTTTTGTAGTAAAAGTTTGTCTGTATTCTGCTCCGGATACCGTTTTTTTTCAACACTCTTGTAATTTGCACATTTTTCAAAAATTCTCTACATTGATGCATCTGGGAGCAAAAAAGTTACAGACCATTGTGTTAAGGGCACAATTTGCTACAACTTTTGTAGTAAAAGTTTTTCTGTATTCTGCTCCGGATACCGTTTTTTTTCAACACTCTTGTAATTTCCACATTCTTGAAAAAATCTCCACATTGGTGCATCTGGGAGCAAAAAAGTTACAGACCATTGTGTTAAGGGCACAATTTGCTACAACTTTTGTAGTAAAAGTTTTTCTGTATTCTGCTCCGGATACCGTTTTTTTTCAACACTCTTGTAATTTCCACATTCTTGAAAAAATCTCCACATTGGTGCATCTGGGAGCAAAAAAGTTACAGACCATTGTGTTAAGGGCACAATTTGCTACAACTTTTGTAGTAAAAGTTTGTCTGTATTCTGCTCCGGATACCGTTTTTTTTCAACACTCTTGTAATTTGCACATTTTTCAAAAATTCTCTACATTGATGCATCTGGGAGCAAAAAAGTTACAGACCATTGTGTTAAGGGCACAATTTGCTACAACTTTTGTAGTAAAAGTTTGTCTGTATTCTGCTCCGGATACCGTTTTTTTTCAACACTCTTGTAATTTGCACATTTTTCAAAAATTCTCTACATTGATGCATCTGGGAGCAAAAAAGTTACAGACCATTGTGTTAAGGGCACAATTTGCTACAACTTTTGTAGTAAAAGTTTTTCTGTATTCTGCTCCGGATACCGTTTTTTTTCAACACTCTTGTAATTTCCACATTCTTGAAAAAATCTCCACATTGGTGCATCTGGGAGCAAAAAAGTTACAGACCATTGTGTTAAGGGCACAATTTGCTACAACTTTTGTAGTAAAAGTTTGTCTGTATTCTGCTCCGGATACCGTTTTTTTTCAACACTCTTGTAATTTGCACATTTTTCAAAAATTCTCTACATTGATGCATCTGGGAGCAAAAAAGTTACAGACCATTGTGTTAAGGGCACAATTTGCTACAACTTTTGTAGTAAAAGTTTGTCTGTATTCTGCTCCGGATACCGTTTTTTTTCAACACTCTTGTAATTTGCACATTTTTCAAAAATTCTCTACATTGATGCATCTGGGAGCAAAAAAGTTACAGACCATTGTGTTAAGGGCACAATTTGCTACAACTTTTGTAGTAAAAGTTTTTCTGTATTCTGCTCCGGATACCGTTTTTTTTCAACACTCTTGTAATTTCCACATTCTTGAAAAAATCTCCACATTGGTGCATCTGGGAGCAAAAAAGTTACAGACCATTGTGTTAAGGGCACAATTTGCTACAACTTTTGTAGTAAAAGTTTTTCTGTATTCTGCTCCGGATACCGTTTTTTTTCAACACTCTTGTAATTTCCACATTCTTGAAAAAATCTCCACATTGGTGCATCTGGGAGCAAAAAAGTTACAGACCATTGTGTTAAGGGCACAATTTGCTACAACTTTTGTAGTAAAAGTTTGTCTGTATTCTGCTCCGGATACCGTTTTTTTTCAACACTCTTGTAATTTGCATACCGTTTTTTTTCAACACTCTTGTAATTTGCACATTTTTCAAAAATTCTCTACATTGATGCATCTGGGAGCAAAAAAGTTACAGACCATTGTGTTAAGGGCACAATTTGCTACAACTTTTGTAGTAAAAGTTTTTCTGTATTCTGCTCCGGATACCGTTTTTTTTCAACACTCTTGTAATTTCCACATTCTTGAAAAAATCTCCACATTGGTGCATCTGGGAGCAAAAAAGTTACAGACCATTGTGTTAAGGGCACAATTTGCTACAACTTTTGTAGTAAAAGTTTGTCTGTATTCTGCTCCGGATACCGTTTTTTTTCAACACTCTTGTAATTTCCACATTCTTGAAAAAATCTCCACATTGGTGCATCTGGGAGCAAAAAAGTTACAGACCATTGTGTTAAGGGTACAATTTGCTACAACTTTTGTAGTAAAAGTTTGTCTGTATTCTGCTCCGGATACCGTTTTTTTTCAACACTCTTGTAATTTGCACATTTTTCAAAAATTCTCTACATTGATGCATCTGGGAGCAAAAAAGTTACAGACCATTGTGTTAAGGGCACAATTTGCTACAACTTTTGTAGTAAAAGTTTTTCTGTATTCTGCTCCGGATACCGTTTTTTTTCAACACTCTTGTAATTTCCACATTCTTGAAAAAATCTCCACATTGGTGCATCTGGGAGCAAAAAAGTTACAGACCATTGTGTTAAGGGCACAATTTGCTACAACTTTTGTAGTAAAAGTTTGTCTGTATTCTGCTCCGGATACCGTTTTTTTTCAACACTCTTGTAATTTGCACATTTTTAAAAAATTCTCTACATTGATGCATCTGGGAGCAAAAAAGTTACAGACCATTGTGTTAAGGGCACAATTTGCTACAACTTTTGTAGTAAAAGTTTTTCTGTATTCTGCTCCGGATACCGTTTTTTTTCAACACTCTTGTAATTTCCACATTCTTGAAAAAATCTCCACATTGGTGCATCTGGGAGCAAAAAAGTTACAGACCATTGTGTTAAGGGTACAATTTGCTACAACTTTTGTAGTAAAAGTTTGTCTGTATTCTGCTCCGGATACCGTTTTTTTTCAACACTCTTGTAATTTGCACATTTTTCAAAAATTCTCTACATTGATGCATCTGGGAGCAAAAAAGTTACAGACCATTGTGTTAAGGGCACAATTTGCTACAACTTTTGTAGTAAAAGTTTTTCTGTATTCTGCTCCGGATACCGTTTTTTTTCAACACTCTTGTAATTTCCACATTCTTGAAAAAATCTCCACATTGGTGCATCTGGGAGCAAAAAAGTTACAGACCATTGTGTTAAGGGCACAATTTGCTACAACTTTTGTAGTAAAAGTTTGTCTGTATTCTGCTCCGGATACCGTTTTTTTTCAACACTCTTGTAATTTCCACATTCTTGAAAAAATCTCCACATTGGTGCATCTGGGAGCAAAAAAGTTACAGACCATTGTGTTAAGGGTACAATTTGCTACAACTTTTGTAGTAAAAGTTTGTCTGTATTCTGCTCCGGATACCGTTTTTTTTCAACACTCTTGTAATTTGCACATTTTTCAAAAATTCTCTACATTGATGCATCTGGGAGCAAAAAAGTTACAGACCATTGTGTTAAGGGCACAATTTGCTACAACTTTTGTAGTAAAAGTTTTTCTGTATTCTGCTCCGGATACCGTTTTTTTTCAACACTCTTGTAATTTCCACATTCTTGAAAAAATCTCCACATTGGTGCATCTGGGAGCAAAAAAGTTACAGACCATTGTGTTAAGGGCACAATTTGCTACAACTTTTGTAGTAAAAGTTTGTCTGTATTCTGCTCCGGATACCGTTTTTTTTCAACACTCTTGTAATTTGCACATTTTTCAAAAATTCTCTACATTGATGCATCTGGGAGCAAAAAAGTTACAGACCATTGTGTTAAGGGCACAATTTGCTACAACTTTTGTAGTAAAAGTTTTTCTGTATTCTGCTCCGGATACCGTTTTTTTTCAACACTCTTGTAATTTCCACATTCTTGAAAAAATCTCCACATTGGTGCATCTGGGAGCAAAAAAGTTACAGACCATTGTGTTAAGGGCACAATTTGCTACAACTTTTGTAGTAAAAGTTTGTCTGTATTCTGCTCCGGATACCGTTTTTTTTCAACACTCTTGTAATTTCCACATTCTTGAAAAAATCTCCACATTGGTGCATCTGGGAGCAAAAAAGTTACAGACCATTGTGTTAAGGGTACAATTTGCTACAACTTTTGTAGTAAAAGTTTGTCTGTATTCTGCTCCGGATACCGTTTTTTTTCAACACTCTTGTAATTTGCACATTTTTCAAAAATTCTCTACATTGATGCATCTGGGAGCAAAAAAGTTACAGACCATTGTGTTAAGGGCACAATTTGCTACAACTTTTGTAGTAAAAGTTTTTCTGTATTCTGCTCCGGATACCGTTTTTTTTCAACACTCTTGTAATTTCCACATTCTTGAAAAAATCTCCACATTGGTGCATCTGGGAGCAAAAAAGTTACAGACCATTGTGTTAAGGGCACAATTTGCTACAACTTTTGTAGTAAAAGTTTGTCTGTATTCTGCTCCGGATACCGTTTTTTTTCAACACTCTTGTAATTTGCACATTTTTCAAAAATTCTCTACATTGATGCATCTGGGAGCAAAAAAGTTACAGACCATTGTGTTAAGGGCACAATTTGCTACAACTTTTGTAGTAAAAGTTTTTCTGTATTCTGCTCCGGATACCGTTTTTTTTCAACACTCTTGTAATTTCCACATTCTTGAAAAAATCTCCACATTGGTGCATCTGGGAGCAAAAAAGTTACAGACCATTGTGTTAAGGGCACAATTTGCTACAACTTTTGTAGTAAAAGTTTGTCTGTATTCTGCTCCGGATACCGTTTTTTTTCAACACTCTTGTAATTTGCACATTTTTCAAAAATTCTCTACATTGATGCATCTGGGAGCAAAAAAGTTACAGACCATTGTGTTAAGGGCACAATTTGCTACAACTTTTGTAGTAAAAGTTTTTCTGTATTCTGCTCCGGATACCGTTTTTTTTCAACACTCTTGTAATTTCCACATTCTTGAAAAAATCTCCACATTGGTGCATCTGGGAGCAAAAAAGTTACAGACCATTGTGTTAAGGGTACAATTTGCTACAACTTTTGTAGTAAAAGTTTGTCTGTATTCTGCTCCGGATACCGTTTTTTTTCAACACTCTTGTAATTTGCACATTTTTCAAAAATTCTCTACATTGATGCATCTGGGAGCAAAAAAGTTACAGACCATTGTGTTAAGGGCACAATTTGCTACAACTTTTGTAGTAAAAGTTTTTCTGTATTCTGCTCCGGATACCGTTTTTTTTCAACACTCTTGTAATTTCCACATTCTTGAAAAAATCTCCACATTGGTGCATCTGGGAGCAAAAAAGTTACAGACCATTGTGTTAAGGGCACAATTTGCTACAACTTTTGTAGTAAAAGTTTGTCTGTATTCTGCTCCGGATACCGTTTTTTTTCAACACTCTTGTAATTTGCACATTTTTCAAAAATTCTCTACATTGATGCATCTGGGAGCAAAAAAGTTACAGACCATTGTGTTAAGGGCACAATTTGCTACAACTTTTGTAGTAAAAGTTTTTCTGTATTCTGCTCCGGATACCGTTTTTTTTCAACACTCTTGTAATTTCCACATTCTTGAAAAAATCTCCACATTGGTGCATCTGGGAGCAAAAAAGTTACAGACCATTGTGTTAAGGGTACAATTTGCTACAACTTTTGTAGTAAAAGTTTGTCTGTATTCTGCTCCGGATACCGTTTTTTTTCAACACTCTTGTAATTTGCACATTTTTCAAAAATTCTCTACATTGATGCATCTGGGAGCAAAAAAGTTACAGACCATTGTGTTAAGGGCACAATTTGCTACAACTTTTGTAGTAAAAGTTTTTCTGTATTCTGCTCCGGATACCGTTTTTTTTCAACACTCTTGTAATTTCCACATTCTTGAAAAAATCTCCACATTGGTGCATCTGGGAGCAAAAAAGTTACAGACCATTGTGTTAAGGGTACAATTTGCTACAACTTTTGTAGTAAAAGTTTGTCTGTATTCTGCTCCGGATACCGTTTTTTTTCAACACTCTTGTAATTTGCACATTTTTCAAAAATTCTCTACATTGATGCATCTGGGAGCAAAAAAGTTACAGACCATTGTGTTAAGGGCACAATTTGCTACAACTTTTGTAGTAAAAGTTTTTCTGTATTCTGCTCCGGATACCGTTTTTTTTCAACACTCTTGTAATTTCCACATTCTTGAAAAAATCTCCACATTGGTGCATCTGGGAGCAAAAAAGTTACAGACCATTGTGTTAAGGGCACAATTTGCTACAACTTTTGTAGTAAAAGTTTGTCTGTATTCTGCTCCGGATACCGTTTTTTTTCAACACTCTTGTAATTTGCACATTTTTCAAAAATTCTCTACATTGATGCATCTGGGAGCAAAAAAGTTACAGACCATTGTGTTAAGGGCACAATTTGCTACAACTTTTGTAGTAAAAGTTTTTCTGTATTCTGCTCCGGATACCGTTTTTTTTCAACACTCTTGTAATTTCCACATTCTTGAAAAAATCTCCACATTGGTGCATCTGGGAGCAAAAAAGTTACAGACCATTGTGTTAAGGGTACAATTTGCTACAACTTTTGTAGTAAAAGTTTGTCTGTATTCTGCTCCGGATACCGTTTTTTTTCAACACTCTTGTAATTTGCACATTTTTCAAAAATTCTCTACATTGATGCATCTGGGAGCAAAAAAGTTACAGACCATTGTGTTAAGGGCACAATTTGCTACAACTTTTGTAGTAAAAGTTTTTCTGTATTCTGCTCCGGATACCGTTTTTTTTCAACACTCTTGTAATTTCCACATTCTTGAAAAAATCTCCACATTGGTGCATCTGGGAGCAAAAAAGTTACAGACCATTGTGTTAAGGGCACAATTTGCTACAACTTTTGTAGTAAAAGTTTGTCTGTATTCTGCTCCGGATACCGTTTTTTTTCAACACTCTTGTAATTTGCACATTTTTCAAAAATTCTCTACATTGATGCATCTGGGAGCAAAAAAGTTACAGACCATTGTGTTAAGGGCACAATTTGCTACAACTTTTGTAGTAAAAGTTTGTCTGTATTCTGCTCCGGATACCGTTTTTTTTCAACACTCTTGTAATTTGCACATTTTTCAAAAATTCTCTACATTGATGCATCTGGTAGCAAAAAAGTTACAGACCATTGTGTTAAGGGCACAATTTGCTACAACTTTTGTAGTAAAAGTTTTTCTGTATTCTGCTCCGGATACCGTTTTTTTTCAACACTCTTGTAATTTCCACATTCTTGAAAAAATCTCCACATTGGTGCATCTGGGAGCAAAAAAGTTACAGACCATTGTGTTAAGGGTACAATTTGCTACAACTTTTGTAGTAAAAGTTTGTCTGTATTCTGCTCCGGATACCGTTTTTTTTCAACACTCTTGTAATTTGCACATTTTTCAAAAATTCTCTACATTGATGCATCTGGGAGCAAAAAAGTTACAGACCATTGTGTTAAGGGCACAATTTGCTACAACTTTTGTAGTAAAAGTTTTTCTGTATTCTGCTCCGGATACCGTTTTTTTTCAACACTCTTGTAATTTCCACATTCTTGAAAAAATCTCCACATTGGTGCATCTGGGAGCAAAAAAGTTACAGACCATTGTGTTAAGGGCACAATTTGCTACAACTTTTGTAGTAAAAGTTTTTCTGTATTCTGCTCCGGATACCGTTTTTTTTCAACACTCTTGTAATTTCCACATTCTTGAAAAAATCTCCACATTGGTGCATCTGGGAGCAAAAAAGTTACAGACCATTGTGTTAAGGGCACAATTTGCTACAACTTTTGTAGTAAAAGTTTGTCTGTATTCTGCTCCGGATACCGTTTTTTTTCAACACTCTTGTAATTTGCACATTTTTCAAAAATTCTCTACATTGATGCATCTGGGAGCAAAAAAGTTACAGACCATTGTGTTAAGGGCACAATTTGCTACAACTTTTGTAGTAAAAGTTTGTCTGTATTCTGCTCCGGATACCGTTTTTTTTCAACACTCTTGTAATTTGCACATTTTTCAAAAATTCTCTACATTGATGCATCTGGGAGCAAAAAAGTTACAGACCATTGTGTTAAGGGCACAATTTGCTACAACTTTTGTAGTAAAAGTTTTTCTGTATTCTGCTCCGGATACCGTTTTTTTTCAACACTCTTGTAATTTCCACATTCTTGAAAAAATCTCCACATTGGTGCATCTGGGAGCAAAAAAGTTACAGACCATTGTGTTAAGGGCACAATTTGCTACAACTTTTGTAGTAAAAGTTTGTCTGTATTCTGCTCCGGATACCGTTTTTTTTCAACACTCTTGTAATTTGCACATTTTTCAAAAATTCTCTACATTGATGCATCTGGGAGCAAAAAAGTTACAGACCATTGTGTTAAGGGCACAATTTGCTACAACTTTTGTAGTAAAAGTTTTTCTGTATTCTGCTCCGGATACCGTTTTTTTTCAACACTCTTGTAATTTCCACATTCTTGAAAAAATCTCCACATTGGTGCATCTGGGAGCAAAAAAGTTACAGACCATTGTGTTAAGGGCACAATTTGCTACAACTTTTGTAGTAAAAGTTTGTCTGTATTCTGCTCCGGATACCGTTTTTTTTCAACACTCTTGTAATTTGCACATTTTTCAAAAATTCTCTACATTGATGCATCTGGGAGCAAAAAAGTTACAGACCATTGTGTTAAGGGCACAATTTGCTACAACTTTTGTAGTAAAAGTTTGTCTGTATTCTGCTCCGGATACCGTTTTTTTTCAACACTCTTGTAATTTGCACATTTTTCAAAAATTCTCTACATTGATGCATCTGGGAGCAAAAAAGTTACAGACCATTGTGTTAAGGGCACAATTTGCTACAACTTTTGTAGTAAAAGTTTTTCTGTATTCTGCTCCGGATACCGTTTTTTTTCAACACTCTTGTAATTTCCACATTCTTGAAAAAATCTCCACATTGGTGCATCTGGGAGCAAAAAAGTTACAGACCATTGTGTTAAGGGCACAATTTGCTACAACTTTTGTAGTAAAAGTTTTTCTGTATTCTGCTCCGGATACCGTTTTTTTTCAACACTCTTGTAATTTCCACATTCTTGAAAAAATCTCCACATTGGTGCATCTGGGAGCAAAAAAGTTACAGACCATTGTGTTAAGGGTACAATTTGCTACAACTTTTGTAGTAAAAGTTTGTCTGTATTCTGCTCCGGATACCGTTTTTTTTCAACACTCTTGTAATTTGCACATTTTTCAAAAATTCTCTACATTGATGCATCTGGGAGCAAAAAAGTTACAGACCATTGTGTTAAGGGCACAATTTGCTACAACTTTTGTAGTAAAAGTTTTTCTGTATTCTGCTCCGGATACCGTTTTTTTTCAACACTCTTGTAATTTCCACATTCTTGAAAAAATCTCCACATTGGTGCATCTGGGAGCAAAAAAGTTACAGACCATTGTGTTAAGGGCACAATTTGCTACAACTTTTGTAGTAAAAGTTTGTCTGTATTCTGCTCCGGATACCGTTTTTTTTCAACACTCTTGTAATTTGCACATTTTTCAAAAATTCTCTACATTGATGCATCTGGGAGCAAAAAAGTTACAGACCATTGTGTTAAGGGCACAATTTGCTACAACTTTTGTAGTAAAAGTTTTTCTGTATTCTGCTCCGGATACCGTTTTTTTTCAACACTCTTGTAATTTCCACATTCTTGAAAAAATCTCCACATTGGTGCATCTGGGAGCAAAAAAGTTACAGACCATTGTGTTAAGGGCACAATTTGCTACAACTTTTGTAGTAAAAGTTTGTCTGTATTCTGCTCCGGATACCGTTTTTTTTCAACACTCTTGTAATTTGCACATTTTTCAAAAATTCTCTACATTGATGCATCTGGGAGCAAAAAAGTTACAGACCATTGTGTTAAGGGCACAATTTGCTACAACTTTTGTAGTAAAAGTTTTTCTGTATTCTGCTCCGGATACCGTTTTTTTTCAACACTCTTGTAATTTCCACATTCTTGAAAAAATCTCCACATTGGTGCATCTGGGAGCAAAAAAGTTACAGACCATTGTGTTAAGGGCACAATTTGCTACAACTTTTGTAGTAAAAGTTTGTCTGTATTCTGCTCCGGATACCGTTTTTTTTCAACACTCTTGTAATTTGCACATTTTTCAAAAATTCTCTACATTGATGCATCTGGGAGCAAAAAAGTTACAGACCATTGTGTTAAGGGCACAATTTGCTACAACTTTTGTAGTAAAAGTTTTTCTGTATTCTGCTCCGGATACCGTTTTTTTTCAACACTCTTGTAATTTCCACATTCTTGAAAAAATCTCCACATTGGTGCATCTGGGAGCAAAAAAGTTACAGACCATTGTGTTAAGGGCACAATTTGCTACAACTTTTGTAGTAAAAGTTTGTCTGTATTCTGCTCCGGATACCGTTTTTTTTCAACACTCTTGTAATTTGCACATTTTTCAAAAATTCTCTACATTGATGCATCTGGGAGCAAAAAAGTTACAGACCATTGTGTTAAGGGCACAATTTGCTACAACTTTTGTAGTAAAAGTTTGTCTGTATTCTGCTCCGGATACCGTTTTTTTTCAACACTCTTGTAATTTGCACATTTTTCAAAAATTCTCTACATTGATGCATCTGGGAGCAAAAAAGTTACAGACCATTGTGTTAAGGGCACAATTTGCTACAACTTTTGTAGTAAAAGTTTTTCTGTATTCTGCTCCGGATACCGTTTTTTTTCAACACTCTTGTAATTTCCACATTCTTGAAAAAATCTCCACATTGGTGCATCTGGGAGCAAAAAAGTTACAGACCATTGTGTTAAGGGCACAATTTGCTACAACTTTTGTAGTAAAAGTTTTTCTGTATTCTGCTCCGGATACCGTTTTTTTTCAACACTCTTGTAATTTCCACATTCTTGAAAAAATCTCCACATTGGTGCATCTGGGA
Source organism: Onthophagus taurus (assembly GCF_036711975.1). NCBI lineage: Eukaryota > Metazoa > Arthropoda > Insecta > Coleoptera > Scarabaeidae > Onthophagus > Onthophagus taurus. Next base: position 91,911 of record NW_027248943.1, read on the forward strand.
GCAAAAAAGTTACAGACCATTGTGTTAAGGGTACAATTTGCTACAACTTTTGTAGTAAAAGTTTGTCTGTATTCTGCTCCGGATACCGTTTTTTTTCAACACTCTTGTAATTTGCACATTTTTCAAAAATTCTCTACATTGATGCATCTGGGAGCAAAAAAGTTACAGACCATTGTGTTAAGGGCACAATTTGCTACAACTTTTGTAGTAAAAGTTTTTCTGTATTCTGCTCCGGATACCGTTTTTTTTCAACACTCTTGTAATTTCCACATTCTTGAAAAAATCTCCACATTGGTGCATCTGGGAGCAAAAAAGTTACAGACCATTGTGTTAAGGGCACAATTTGCTACAACTTTTGTAGTAAAAGTTTGTCTGTATTCTGCTCCGGATACCGTTTTTTTTCAACACTCTTGTAATTTGCACATTTTTCAAAAATTCTCTACATTGATGCATCTGGGAGCAAAAAAGTTACAGACCATTGTGTTAAGGGCACAATTTGCTACAACTTTTGTAGTAAAAGTTTTTCTGTATTCTGCTCCGGATACCGTTTTTTTTCAACACTCTTGTAATTTCCACATTCTTGAAAAAATCTCCACATTGGTGCATCTGGGAGCAAAAAAGTTACAGACCATTGTGTTAAGGGCACAATTTGCTACAACTTTTGTAGTAAAAGTTTGTCTGTATTCTGCTCCGGATACCGTTTTTTTTCAACACTCTTGTAATTTGCACATTTTTCAAAAATTCTCTACATTGATGCATCTGGGAGCAAAAAAGTTACAGACCATTGTGTTAAGGGCACAATTTGCTACAACTTTTGTAGTAAAAGTTTGTCTGTATTCTGCTCCGGATACCGTTTTTTTTCAACACTCTTGTAATTTGCACATTTTTCAAAAATTCTCTACATTGATGCATCTGGGAGCAAAAAAGTTACAGACCATTGTGTTAAGGGCACAATTTGCTACAACTTTTGTAGTAAAAGTTTTTCTGTATTCTGCTCCGGATACCGTTTTTTTTCAACACTCTTGTAATTTCCACATTCTTGAAAAAATCTCCACATTGGTGCATCTGGGAGCAAAAAAGTTACAGACCATTGTGTTAAGGGCACAATTTGCTACAACTTTTGTAGTAAAAGTTTTTCTGTATTCTGCTCCGGATACCGTTTTTTTTCAACACTCTTGTAATTTCCACATTCTTGAAAAAATCTCCACATTGGTGCATCTGGGAGCAAAAAAGTTACAGACCATTGTGTTAAGGGCACAATTTGCTACAACTTTTGTAGTAAAAGTTTGTCTGTATTCTGCTCCGGATACCGTTTTTTTTCAACACTCTTGTAATTTGCACATTTTTCAAAAATTCTCTACATTGATGCATCTGGGAGCAAAAAAGTTACAGACCATTGTGTTAAGGGCACAATTTGCTACAACTTTTGTAGTAAAAGTTTGTCTGTATTCTGCTCCGGATACCGTTTTTTTTCAACACTCTTGTAATTTGCACATTTTTCAAAAATTCTCTACATTGATGCATCTGGGAGCAAAAAAGTTACAGACCATTGTGTTAAGGGCACAATTTGCTACAACTTTTGTAGTAAAAGTTTTTCTGTATTCTGCTCCGGATACCGTTTTTTTTCAACACTCTTGTAATTTCCACATTCTTGAAAAAATCTCCACATTGGTGCATCTGGGAGCAAAAAAGTTACAGACCATTGTGTTAAGGGCACAATTTGCTACAACTTTTGTAGTAAAAGTTTGTCTGTATTCTGCTCCGGATACCGTTTTTTTTCAACACTCTTGTAATTTGCACATTTTTCAAAAATTCTCTACATTGATGCATCTGGGAGCAAAAAAGTTACAGACCATTGTGTTAAGGGCACAATTTGCTACAACTTTTGTAGTAAAAGTTTTTCTGTATTCTGCTCCGGATACCGTTTTTTTTCAACACTCTTGTAATTTCCACATTCTTGAAAAAATCTCCACATTGGTGCATCTGGGAGCAAAAAAGTTACAGACCATTGTGTTAAGGGCACAATTTGCTACAACTTTTGTAGTAAAAGTTTGTCTGTATTCTGCTCCGGATACCGTTTTTTTTCAACACTCTTGTAATTTGCACATTTTTCAAAAATTCTCTACATTGATGCATCTGGGAGCAAAAAAGTTACAGACCATTGTGTTAAGGGCACAATTTGCTACAACTTTTGTAGTAAAAGTTTGTCTGTATTCTGCTCCGGATACCGTTTTTTTTCAACACTCTTGTAATTTGCACATTTTTCAAAAATTCTCTACATTGATGCATCTGGTAGCAAAAAAGTTACAGACCATTGTGTTAAGGGCACAATTTGCTACAACTTTTGTAGTAAAAGTTTTTCTGTATTCTGCTCCGGATACCGTTTTTTTTCAACACTCTTGTAATTTCCACATTCTTGAAAAAATCTCCACATTGGTGCATCTGGGAGCAAAAAAGTTACAGACCATTGTGTTAAGGGTACAATTTGCTACAACTTTTGTAGTAAAAGTTTGTCTGTATTCTGCTCCGGATACCGTTTTTTTTCAACACTCTTGTAATTTGCACATTTTTCAAAAATTCTCTACATTGATGCATCTGGGAGCAAAAAAGTTACAGACCATTGTGTTAAGGGCACAATTTGCTACAACTTTTGTAGTAAAAGTTTTTCTGTATTCTGCTCCGGATACCGTTTTTTTTCAACACTCTTGTAATTTCCACATTCTTGAAAAAATCTCCACATTGGTGCATCTGGGAGCAAAAAAGTTACAGACCATTGTGTTAAGGGCACAATTTGCTACAACTTTTGTAGTAAAAGTTTTTCTGTATTCTGCTCCGGATACCGTTTTTTTTCAACACTCTTGTAATTTCCACATTCTTGAAAAAATCTCCACATTGGTGCATCTGGGAGCAAAAAAGTTACAGACCATTGTGTTAAGGGCACAATTTGCTACAACTTTTGTAGTAAAAGTTTGTCTGTATTCTGCTCCGGATACCGTTTTTTTTCAACACTCTTGTAATTTGCACATTTTTCAAAAATTCTCTACATTGATGCATCTGGGAGCAAAAAAGTTACAGACCATTGTGTTAAGGGCACAATTTGCTACAACTTTTGTAGTAAAAGTTTGTCTGTATTCTGCTCCGGATACCGTTTTTTTTCAACACTCTTGTAATTTGCACATTTTTCAAAAATTCTCTACATTGATGCATCTGGGAGCAAAAAAGTTACAGACCATTGTGTTAAGGGCACAATTTGCTACAACTTTTGTAGTAAAAGTTTTTCTGTATTCTGCTCCGGATACCGTTTTTTTTCAACACTCTTGTAATTTCCACATTCTTGAAAAAATCTCCACATTGGTGCATCTGGGAGCAAAAAAGTTACAGACCATTGTGTTAAGGGCACAATTTGCTACAACTTTTGTAGTAAAAGTTTGTCTGTATTCTGCTCCGGATACCGTTTTTTTTCAACACTCTTGTAATTTGCACATTTTTCAAAAATTCTCTACATTGATGCATCTGGGAGCAAAAAAGTTACAGACCATTGTGTTAAGGGCACAATTTGCTACAACTTTTGTAGTAAAAGTTTTTCTGTATTCTGCTCCGGATACCGTTTTTTTTCAACACTCTTGTAATTTCCACATTCTTGAAAAAATCTCCACATTGGTGCATCTGGGAGCAAAAAAGTTACAGACCATTGTGTTAAGGGCACAATTTGCTACAACTTTTGTAGTAAAAGTTTGTCTGTATTCTGCTCCGGATACCGTTTTTTTTCAACACTCTTGTAATTTGCACATTTTTCAAAAATTCTCTACATTGATGCATCTGGGAGCAAAAAAGTTACAGACCATTGTGTTAAGGGCACAATTTGCTACAACTTTTGTAGTAAAAGTTTGTCTGTATTCTGCTCCGGATACCGTTTTTTTTCAACACTCTTGTAATTTGCACATTTTTCAAAAATTCTCTACATTGATGCATCTGGGAGCAAAAAAGTTACAGACCATTGTGTTAAGGGCACAATTTGCTACAACTTTTGTAGTAAAAGTTTTTCTGTATTCTGCTCCGGATACCGTTTTTTTTCAACACTCTTGTAATTTCCACATTCTTGAAAAAATCTCCACATTGGTGCATCTGGGAGCAAAAAAGTTACAGACCATTGTGTTAAGGGCACAATTTGCTACAACTTTTGTAGTAAAAGTTTTTCTGTATTCTGCTCCGGATACCGTTTTTTTTCAACACTCTTGTAATTTCCACATTCTTGAAAAAATCTCCACATTGGTGCATCTGGGAGCAAAAAAGTTACAGACCATTGTGTTAAGGGTACAATTTGCTACAACTTTTGTAGTAAAAGTTTGTCTGTATTCTGCTCCGGATACCGTTTTTTTTCAACACTCTTGTAATTTGCACATTTTTCAAAAATTCTCTACATTGATGCATCTGGGAGCAAAAAAGTTACAGACCATTGTGTTAAGGGCACAATTTGCTACAACTTTTGTAGTAAAAGTTTTTCTGTATTCTGCTCCGGATACCGTTTTTTTTCAACACTCTTGTAATTTCCACATTCTTGAAAAAATCTCCACATTGGTGCATCTGGGAGCAAAAAAGTTACAGACCATTGTGTTAAGGGCACAATTTGCTACAACTTTTGTAGTAAAAGTTTGTCTGTATTCTGCTCCGGATACCGTTTTTTTTCAACACTCTTGTAATTTGCACATTTTTCAAAAATTCTCTACATTGATGCATCTGGGAGCAAAAAAGTTACAGACCATTGTGTTAAGGGCACAATTTGCTACAACTTTTGTAGTAAAAGTTTTTCTGTATTCTGCTCCGGATACCGTTTTTTTTCAACACTCTTGTAATTTCCACATTCTTGAAAAAATCTCCACATTGGTGCATCTGGGAGCAAAAAAGTTACAGACCATTGTGTTAAGGGCACAATTTGCTACAACTTTTGTAGTAAAAGTTTGTCTGTATTCTGCTCCGGATACCGTTTTTTTTCAACACTCTTGTAATTTGCACATTTTTCAAAAATTCTCTACATTGATGCATCTGGGAGCAAAAAAGTTACAGACCATTGTGTTAAGGGCACAATTTGCTACAACTTTTGTAGTAAAAGTTTGTCTGTATTCTGCTCCGGATACCGTTTTTTTTCAACACTCTTGTAATTTGCACATTTTTCAAAAATTCTCTACATTGATGCATCTGGGAGCAAAAAAGTTACAGACCATTGTGTTAAGGGCACAATTTGCTACAACTTTTGTAGTAAAAGTTTTTCTGTATTCTGCTCCGGATACCGTTTTTTTTCAACACTCTTGTAATTTCCACATTCTTGAAAAAATCTCCACATTGGTGCATCTGGGAGCAAAAAAGTTACAGACCATTGTGTTAAGGGTACAATTTGCTACAACTTTTGTAGTAAAAGTTTGTCTGTATTCTGCTCCGGATACCGTTTTTTTTCAACACTCTTGTAATTTGCACATTTTTCAAAAATTCTCTACATTGATGCATCTGGGAGCAAAAAAGTTACAGACCATTGTGTTAAGGGCACAATTTGCTACAACTTTTGTAGTAAAAGTTTTTCTGTATTCTGCTCCGGATACCGTTTTTTTTCAACACTCTTGTAATTTCCACATTCTTGAAAAAATCTCCACATTGGTGCATCTGGGAGCAAAAAAGTTACAGACCATTGTGTTAAGGGCACAATTTGCTACAACTTTTGTAGTAAAAGTTTGTCTGTATTCTGCTCCGGATACCGTTTTTTTTCAACACTCTTGTAATTTGCACATTTTTCAAAAATTCTCTACATTGATGCATCTGGGAGCAAAAAAGTTACAGACCATTGTGTTAAGGGCACAATTTGCTACAACTTTTGTAGTAAAAGTTTTTCTGTATTCTGCTCCGGATACCGTTTTTTTTCAACACTCTTGTAATTTCCACATTCTTGAAAAAATCTCCACATTGGTGCATCTGGGAGCAAAAAAGTTACAGACCATTGTGTTAAGGGCACAATTTGCTACAACTTTTGTAGTAAAAGTTTGTCTGTATTCTGCTCCGGATACCGTTTTTTTTCAACACTCTTGTAATTTGCACATTTTTCAAAAATTCTCTACATTGATGCATCTGGGAGCAAAAAAGTTACAGACCATTGTGTTAAGGGCACAATTTGCTACAACTTTTGTAGTAAAAGTTTGTCTGTATTCTGCTCCGGATACCGTTTTTTTTCAACACTCTTGTAATTTGCACATTTTTCAAAAATTCTCTACATTGATGCATCTGGGAGCAAAAAAGTTACAGACCATTGTGTTAAGGGCACAATTTGCTACAACTTTTGTAGTAAAAGTTTTTCTGTATTCTGCTCCGGATACCGTTTTTTTTCAACACTCTTGTAATTTCCACATTCTTGAAAAAATCTCCACATTGGTGCATCTGGGAGCAAAAAAGTTACAGACCATTGTGTTAAGGGCACAATTTGCTACAACTTTTGTAGTAAAAGTTTTTCTGTATTCTGCTCCGGATACCGTTTTTTTTCAACACTCTTGTAATTTCCACATTCTTGAAAAAATCTCCACATTGGTGCATCTGGGAGCAAAAAAGTTACAGACCATTGTGTTAAGGGCACAATTTGCTACAACTTTTGTAGTAAAAGTTTGTCTGTATTCTGCTCCGGATACCGTTTTTTTTCAACACTCTTGTAATTTGCACATTTTTCAAAAATTCTCTACATTGATGCATCTGGGAGCAAAAAAGTTACAGACCATTGTGTTAAGGGCACAATTTGCTACAACTTTTGTAGTAAAAGTTTGTCTGTATTCTGCTCCGGATACCGTTTTTTTTCAACACTCTTGTAATTTGCACATTTTTCAAAAATTCTCTACATTGATGCATCTGGGAGCAAAAAAGTTACAGACCATTGTGTTAAGGGCACAATTTGCTACAACTTTTGTAGTAAAAGTTTTTCTGTATTCTGCTCCGGATACCGTTTTTTTTCAACACTCTTGTAATTTCCACATTCTTGAAAAAATCTCCACATTGGTGCATCTGGGAGCAAAAAAGTTACAGACCATTGTGTTAAGGGCACAATTTGCTACAACTTTTGTAGTAAAAGTTTGTCTGTATTCTGCTCCGGATACCGTTTTTTTTCAACACTCTTGTAATTTGCACATTTTTCAAAAATTCTCTACATTGATGCATCTGGGAGCAAAAAAGTTACAGACCATTGTGTTAAGGGCACAATTTGCTACAACTTTTGTAGTAAAAGTTTTTCTGTATTCTGCTCCGGATACCGTTTTTTTTCAACACTCTTGTAATTTCCACATTCTTGAAAAAATCTCCACATTGGTGCATCTGGGAGCAAAAAAGTTACAGACCATTGTGTTAAGGGCACAATTTGCTACAACTTTTGTAGTAAAAGTTTTTCTGTATTCTGCTCCGGATACCGTTTTTTTTCAACACTCTTGTAATTTCCACATTCTTGAAAAAATCTCCACATTGGTGCATCTGGGAGCAAAAAAGTTACAGACCATTGTGTTAAGGGCACAATTTGCTACAACTTTTGTAGTAAAAGTTTGTCTGTATTCTGCTCCGGATACCGTTTTTTTTCAACACTCTTGTAATTTGCACATTTTTCAAAAATTCTCTACATTGATGCATCTGGGAGCAAAAAAGTTACAGACCATTGTGTTAAGGGCACAATTTGCTACAACTTTTGTAGTAAAAGTTTTTCTGTATTCTGCTCCGGATACCGTTTTTTTTCAACACTCTTGTAATTTCCACATTCTTGAAAAAATCTCCACATTGGTGCATCTGGGAGCAAAAAAGTTACAGACCATTGTGTTAAGGGCACAATTTGCTACAACTTTTGTAGTAAAAGTTTGTCTGTATTCTGCTCCGGATACCGTTTTTTTTCAACACTCTTGTAATTTGCACATTCTTGAAAAAATCTCCACATTGGTGCATCTGGGAGCAAAAAAGTTACAGACCATTGTGTTAAGGGTACAATTTGCTACAACTTTTGTAGTAAAAGTTTGTCTGTATTCTGCTCCGGATACCGTTTTTTTTCAACACTCTTGTAATTTGCATACCGTTTTTTTTCAACACTCTTGTAATTTGCACATTTTTCAAAAATTCTCTACATTGATGCATCTGGGAGCAAAAAAGTTACAGACCATTGTGTTAAGGGCACAATTTGCTACAACTTTTGTAGTAAAAGTTTTTCTGTATTCTGCTCCGGATACCGTTTTTTTTCAACACTCTTGTAATTTCCACATTCTTGAAAAAATCTCCACATTGGTGCATCTGGGAGCAAAAAAGTTACAGACCATTGTGTTAAGGGCACAATTTGCTACAACTTTTGTAGTAAAAGTTTGTCTGTATTCTGCTCCGGATACCGTTTTTTTTCAACACTCTTGTAATTTCCACATTCTTGAAAAAATCTCCACATTGGTGCATCTGGGAGCAAAAAAGTTACAGACCATTGTGTTAAGGGTACAATTTGCTACAACTTTTGTAGTAAAAGTTTGTCTGTATTCTGCTCCGGATACCGTTTTTTTTCAACACTCTTGTAATTTGCACATTTTTCAAAAATTCTCTACATTGATGCATCTGGGAGCAAAAAAGTTACAGACCATTGTGTTAAGGGCACAATTTGCTACAACTTTTGTAGTAAAAGTTTTTCTGTATTCTGCTCCGGATACCGTTTTTTTTCAACACTCTTGTAATTTCCACATTCTTGAAAAAATCTCCACATTGGTGCATCTGGGAGCAAAAAAGTTACAGACCATTGTGTTAAGGGCACAATTTGCTACAACTTTTGTAGTAAAAGTTTGTCTGTATTCTGCTCCGGATACCGTTTTTTTTCAACACTCTTGTAATTTGCACATTTTTAAAAAATTCTCTACATTGATGCATCTGGGAGCAAAAAAGTTACAGACCATTGTGTTAAGGGCACAATTTGCTACAACTTTTGTAGTAAAAGTTTTTCTGTATTCTGCTCCGGATACCGTTTTTTTTCAACACTCTTGTAATTTCCACATTCTTGAAAAAATCTCCACATTGGTGCATCTGGGAGCAAAAAAGTTACAGACCATTGTGTTAAGGGTACAATTTGCTACAACTTTTGTAGTAAAAGTTTGTCTGTATTCTGCTCCGGATACCGTTTTTTTTCAACACTCTTGTAATTTGCACATTTTTCAAAAATTCTCTACATTGATGCATCTGGGAGCAAAAAAGTTACAGACCATTGTGTTAAGGGCACAATTTGCTACAACTTTTGTAGTAAAAGTTTTTCTGTATTCTGCTCCGGATACCGTTTTTTTTCAACACTCTTGTAATTTCCACATTCTTGAAAAAATCTCCACATTGGTGCATCTGGGAGCAAAAAAGTTACAGACCATTGTGTTAAGGGCACAATTTGCTACAACTTTTGTAGTAAAAGTTTGTCTGTATTCTGCTCCGGATACCGTTTTTTTTCAACACTCTTGTAATTTCCACATTCTTGAAAAAATCTCCACATTGGTGCATCTGGGAGCAAAAAAGTTACAGACCATTGTGTTAAGGGTACAATTTGCTACAACTTTTGTAGTAAAAGTTTGTCTGTATTCTGCTCCGGATACCGTTTTTTTTCAACACTCTTGTAATTTGCACATTTTTCAAAAATTCTCTACATTGATGCATCTGGGAGCAAAAAAGTTACAGACCATTGTGTTAAGGGCACAATTTGCTACAACTTTTGTAGTAAAAGTTTTTCTGTATTCTGCTCCGGATACCGTTTTTTTTCAACACTCTTGTAATTTCCACATTCTTGAAAAAATCTCCACATTGGTGCATCTGGGAGCAAAAAAGTTACAGACCATTGTGTTAAGGGCACAATTTGCTACAACTTTTGTAGTAAAAGTTTGTCTGTATTCTGCTCCGGATACCGTTTTTTTTCAACACTCTTGTAATTTGCACATTTTTCAAAAATTCTCTACATTGATGCATCTGGGAGCAAAAAAGTTACAGACCATTGTGTTAAGGGCACAATTTGCTACAACTTTTGTAGTAAAAGTTTTTCTGTATTCTGCTCCGGATACCGTTTTTTTTCAACACTCTTGTAATTTCCACATTCTTGAAAAAATCTCCACATTGGTGCATCTGGGAGCAAAAAAGTTACAGACCATTGTGTTAAGGGCACAATTTGCTACAACTTTTGTAGTAAAAGTTTGTCTGTATTCTGCTCCGGATACCGTTTTTTTTCAACACTCTTGTAATTTCCACATTCTTGAAAAAATCTCCACATTGGTGCATCTGGGAGCAAAAAAGTTACAGACCATTGTGTTAAGGGTACAATTTGCTACAACTTTTGTAGTAAAAGTTTGTCTGTATTCTGCTCCGGATACCGTTTTTTTTCAACACTCTTGTAATTTGCACATTTTTCAAAAATTCTCTACATTGATGCATCTGGGAGCAAAAAAGTTACAGACCATTGTGTTAAGGGCACAATTTGCTACAACTTTTGTAGTAAAAGTTTTTCTGTATTCTGCTCCGGATACCGTTTTTTTTCAACACTCTTGTAATTTCCACATTCTTGAAAAAATCTCCACATTGGTGCATCTGGGAGCAAAAAAGTTACAGACCATTGTGTTAAGGGCACAATTTGCTACAACTTTTGTAGTAAAAGTTTGTCTGTATTCTGCTCCGGATACCGTTTTTTTTCAACACTCTTGTAATTTCCACATTCTTGAAAAAATCTCCACATTGGTGCATCTGGGAGCAAAAAAGTTACAGACCATTGTGTTAAGGGTACAATTTGCTACAACTTTTGTAGTAAAAGTTTGTCTGTATTCTGCTCCGGATACCGTTTTTTTTCAACACTCTTGTAATTTGCACATTTTTCAAAAATTCTCTACATTGATGCATCTGGGAGCAAAAAAGTTACAGACCATTGTGTTAAGGGCACAATTTGCTACAACTTTTGTAGTAAAAGTTTTTCTGTATTCTGCTCCGGATACCGTTTTTTTTCAACACTCTTGTAATTTCCACATTCTTGAAAAAATCTCCACATTGGTGCATCTGGGAGCAAAAAAGTTACAGACCATTGTGTTAAGGGCACAATTTGCTACAACTTTTGTAGTAAAAGTTTGTCTGTATTCTGCTCCGGATACCGTTTTTTTTCAACACTCTTGTAATTTGCACATTTTTCAAAAATTCTCTACATTGATGCATCTGGGAGCAAAAAAGTTACAGACCATTGTGTTAAGGGCACAATTTGCTACAACTTTTGTAGTAAAAGTTTTTCTGTATTCTGCTCCGGATACCGTTTTTTTTCAACACTCTTGTAATTTCCACATTCTTGAAAAAATCTCCACATTGGTGCATCTGGGAGCAAAAAAGTTACAGACCATTGTGTTAAGGGTACAATTTGCTACAACTTTTGTAGTAAAAGTTTGTCTGTATTCTGCTCCGGATACCGTTTTTTTTCAACACTCTTGTAATTTGCACATTTTTCAAAAATTCTCTACATTGATGCATCTGGGAGCAAAAAAGTTACAGACCATTGTGTTAAGGGCACAATTTGCTACAACTTTTGTAGTAAAAGTTTTTCTGTATTCTGCTCCGGATACCGTTTTTTTTCAACACTCTTGTAATTTGCACATTTTTCAAAAATTCTCTACATTGATGCATCTGGTAGCAAAAAAGTTACAGACCATTGTGTTAAGGGCACAATTTGCTACAACTTTTGTAGTAAAAGTTTTTCTGTATTCTGCTCCGGATACCGTTTTTTTTCAACACTCTTGTAATTTCCACATTCTTGAAAAAATCTCCACATTGGTGCATCTGGGAGCAAAAAAGTTACAGACCATTGTGTTAAGGGTACAATTTGCTACAACTTTTGTAGTAAAAGTTTGTCTGTATTCTGCTCCGGATACCGTTTTTTTTCAACACTCTTGTAATTTGCACATTTTTCAAAAATTCTCTACATTGATGCATCTGGGAGCAAAAAAGTTACAGACCATTGTGTTAAGGGCACAATTTGCTACAACTTTTGTAGTAAAAGTTTGTCTGTATTCTGCTCCGGATACCGTTTTTTTTCAACACTCTTGTAATTTGCACATTTTTCAAAAATTCTCTACATTGATGCATCTGGGAGCAAAAAAGTTACAGACCATTGTGTTAAGGGCACAATTTGCTACAACTTTTGTAGTAAAAGTTTTTCTGTATTCTGCTCCGGATACCGTTTTTTTTCAACACTCTTGTAATTTCCACATTCTTGAAAAAATCTCCACATTGGTGCATCTGGGAGCAAAAAAGTTACAGACCATTGTGTTAAGGGCACAATTTGCTACAACTTTTGTAGTAAAAGTTTTTCTGTATTCTGCTCCGGATACCGTTTTTTTTCAACACTCTTGTAATTTCCACATTCTTGAAAAAATCTCCACATTGGTGCATCTGGGAGCAAAAAAGTTACAGACCATTGTGTTAAGGGCACAATTTGCTACAACTTTTGTAGTAAAAGTTTGTCTGTATTCTGCTCCGGATACCGTTTTTTTTCAACACTCTTGTAATTTGCACATTTTTCAAAAATTCTCTACATTGATGCATCTGGGAGCAAAAAAGTTACAGACCATTGTGTTAAGGGCACAATTTGCTACAACTTTTGTAGTAAAAGTTTGTCTGTATTCTGCTCCGGATACCGTTTTTTTTCAACACTCTTGTAATTTCCACATTCTTGAAAAAATCTCCACATTGGTGCATCTGGGAGCAAAAAAGTTACAGACCATTGTGTTAAGGGCACAATTTGCTACAACTTTTGTAGTAAAAGTTTGTCTGTATTCTGCTCCGGATACCGTTTTTTTTCAACACTCTTGTAATTTGCACATTTTTAAAAAATTCTCTACATTGATGCATCTGGGAGCAAAAAAGTTACAGACCATTGTGTTAAGGGCACAATTTGCTACAACTTTTGTAGTAAAAGTTTTTCTGTATTCTGCTCCGGATACCGTTTTTTTTCAACACTCTTGTAATTTCCACATTCTTGAAAAAATCTCCACATTGGTGCATCTGGGAGCAAAAAAGTTACAGACCATTGTGTTAAGGGTACAATTTGCTACAACTTTTGTAGTAAAAGTTTGTCTGTATTCTGCTCCGGATACCGTTTTTTTTCAACACTCTTGTAATTTGCACATTTTTCAAAAATTCTCTACATTGATGCATCTGGGAGCAAAAAAGTTACAGACCATTGTGTTAAGGGCACAATTTGCTACAACTTTTGTAGTAAAAGTTTTTCTGTATTCTGCTCCGGATACCGTTTTTTTTCAACACTCTTGTAATTTCCACATTCTTGAAAAAATCTCCACATTGGTGCATCTGGGAGCAAAAAAGTTACAGACCATTGTGTTAAGGGCACAATTTGCTACAACTTTTGTAGTAAAAGTTTGTCTGTATTCTGCTCCGGATACCGTTTTTTTTCAACACTCTTGTAATTTCCACATTCTTGAAAAAATCTCCACATTGGTGCATCTGGGAGCAAAAAAGTTACAGACCATTGTGTTAAGGGTACAATTTGCTACAACTTTTGTAGTAAAAGTTTGTCTGTATTCTGCTCCGGATACCGTTTTTTTTCAACACTCTTGTAATTTGCACATTTTTCAAAAATTCTCTACATTGATGCATCTGGGAGCAAAAAAGTTACAGACCATTGTGTTAAGGGCACAATTTGCTACAACTTTTGTAGTAAAAGTTTTTCTGTATTCTGCTCCGGATACCGTTTTTTTTCAACACTCTTGTAATTTCCACATTCTTGAAAAAATCTCCACATTGGTGCATCTGGGAGCAAAAAAGTTACAGACCATTGTGTTAAGGGCACAATTTGCTACAACTTTTGTAGTAAAAGTTTGTCTGTATTCTGCTCCGGATACCGTTTTTTTTCAACACTCTTGTAATTTGCACATTTTTCAAAAATTCTCTACATTGATGCATCTGGGAGCAAAAAAGTTACAGACCATTGTGTTAAGGGCACAATTTGCTACAACTTTTGTAGTAAAAGTTTGTCTGTATTCTGCTCCGGATACCGTTTTTTTTCAACACTCTTGTAATTTCCACATTCTTGAAAAAATCTCCACATTGGTGCATCTGGGAGCAAAAAAGTTACAGACCATTGTGTTAAGGGCACAATTTGCTACAACTTTTGTAGTAAAAGTTTGTCTGTATTCTGCTCCGGATACCGTTTTTTTTCAACACTCTTGTAATTTGCACATTTTTAAAAAATTCTCTACATTGATGCATCTGGGAGCAAAAAAGTTACAGACCATTGTGTTAAGGGCACAATTTGCTACAACTTTTGTAGTAAAAGTTTTTCTGTATTCTGCTCCGGATACCGTTTTTTTTCAACACTCTTGTAATTTCCACATTCTTGAAAAAATCTCCACATTGGTGCATCTGGGAGCAAAAAAGTTACAGACCATTGTGTTAAGGGTACAATTTGCTACAACTTTTGTAGTAAAAGTTTGTCTGTATTCTGCTCCGGATACCGTTTTTTTTCAACACTCTTGTAATTTGCACATTTTTCAAAAATTCTCTACATTGATGCATCTGGGAGCAAAAAAGTTACAGACCATTGTGTTAAGGGCACAATTTGCTACAACTTTTGTAGTAAAAGTTTTTCTGTATTCTGCTCCGGATACCGTTTTTTTTCAACACTCTTGTAATTTCCACATTCTTGAAAAAATCTCCACATTGGTGCATCTGGGAGCAAAAAAGTTACAGACCATTGTGTTAAGGGCACAATTTGCTACAACTTTTGTAGTAAAAGTTTGTCTGTATTCTGCTCCGGATACCGTTTTTTTTCAACACTCTTGTAATTTCCACATTCTTGAAAAAATCTCCACATTGGTGCATCTGGGAGCAAAAAAGTTACAGACCATTGTGTTAAGGGTACAATTTGCTACAACTTTTGTAGTAAAAGTTTGTCTGTATTCTGCTCCGGATACCGTTTTTTTTCAACACTCTTGTAATTTGCACATTTTTCAAAAATTCTCTACATTGATGCATCTGGGAGCAAAAAAGTTACAGACCATTGTGTTAAGGGCACAATTTGCTACAACTTTTGTAGTAAAAGTTTTTCTGTATTCTGCTCCGGATACCGTTTTTTTTCAACACTCTTGTAATTTCCACATTCTTGAAAAAATCTCCACATTGGTGCATCTGGGAGCAAAAAAGTTACAGACCATTGTGTTAAGGGCACAATTTGCTACAACTTTTGTAGTAAAAGTTTGTCTGTATTCTGCTCCGGATACCGTTTTTTTTCAACACTCTTGTAATTTGCACATTTTTCAAAAATTCTCTACATTGATGCATCTGGGAGCAAAAAAGTTACAGACCATTGTGTTAAGGGCACAATTTGCTACAACTTTTGTAGTAAAAGTTTTTCTGTATTCTGCTCCGGATACCGTTTTTTTTCAACACTCTTGTAATTTCCACATTCTTGAAAAAATCTCCACATTGGTGCATCTGGGAGCAAAAAAGTTACAGACCATTGTGTTAAGGGCACAATTTGCTACAACTTTTGTAGTAAAAGTTTGTCTGTATTCTGCTCCGGATACCGTTTTTTTTCAACACTCTTGTAATTTCCACATTCTTGAAAAAATCTCCACATTGGTGCATCTGGGAGCAAAAAAGTTACAGACCATTGTGTTAAGGGTACAATTTGCTACAACTTTTGTAGTAAAAGTTTGTCTGTATTCTGCTCCGGATACCGTTTTTTTTCAACACTCTTGTAATTTGCACATTTTTCAAAAATTCTCTACATTGATGCATCTGGGAGCAAAAAAGTTACAGACCATTGTGTTAAGGGCACAATTTGCTACAACTTTTGTAGTAAAAGTTTTTCTGTATTCTGCTCCGGATACCGTTTTTTTTCAACACTCTTGTAATTTCCACATTCTTGAAAAAATCTCCACATTGGTGCATCTGGGAGCAAAAAAGTTACAGACCATTGTGTTAAGGGCACAATTTGCTACAACTTTTGTAGTAAAAGTTTGTCTGTATTCTGCTCCGGATACCGTTTTTTTTCAACACTCTTGTAATTTCCACATTCTTGAAAAAATCTCCACATTGGTGCATCTGGGAGCAAAAAAGTTACAGACCATTGTGTTAAGGGTACAATTTGCTACAACTTTTGTAGTAAAAGTTTGTCTGTATTCTGCTCCGGATACCGTTTTTTTTCAACACTCTTGTAATTTGCACATTTTTCAAAAATTCTCTACATTGATGCATCTGGGAGCAAAAAAGTTACAGACCATTGTGTTAAGGGCACAATTTGCTACAACTTTTGTAGTAAAAGTTTTTCTGTATTCTGCTCCGGATACCGTTTTTTTTCAACACTCTTGTAATTTCCACATTCTTGAAAAAATCTCCACATTGGTGCATCTGGGAGCAAAAAAGTTACAGACCATTGTGTTAAGGGCACAATTTGCTACAACTTTTGTAGTAAAAGTTTGTCTGTATTCTGCTCCGGATACCGTTTTTTTTCAACACTCTTGTAATTTGCACATTTTTCAAAAATTCTCTACATTGATGCATCTGGGAGCAAAAAAGTTACAGACCATTGTGTTAAGGGCACAATTTGCTACAACTTTTGTAGTAAAAGTTTTTCTGTATTCTGCTCCGGATACCGTTTTTTTTCAACACTCTTGTAATTTCCACATTCTTGAAAAAATCTCCACATTGGTGCATCTGGGAGCAAAAAAGTTACAGACCATTGTGTTAAGGGTACAATTTGCTACAACTTTTGTAGTAAAAGTTTGTCTGTATTCTGCTCCGGATACCGTTTTTTTTCAACACTCTTGTAATTTGCACATTTTTCAAAAATTCTCTACATTGATGCATCTGGGAGCAAAAAAGTTACAGACCATTGTGTTAAGGGCACAATTTGCTACAACTTTTGTAGTAAAAGTTTTTCTGTATTCTGCTCCGGATACCGTTTTTTTTCAACACTCTTGTAATTTGCACATTTTTCAAAAATTCTCTACATTGATGCATCTGGTAGCAAAAAAGTTACAGACCATTGTGTTAAGGGCACAATTTGCTACAACTTTTGTAGTAAAAGTTTTTCTGTATTCTGCTCCGGATACCGTTTTTTTTCAACACTCTTGTAATTTCCACATTCTTGAAAAAATCTCCACATTGGTGCATCTGGGAGCAAAAAAGTTACAGACCATTGTGTTAAGGGTACAATTTGCTACAACTTTTGTAGTAAAAGTTTGTCTGTATTCTGCTCCGGATACCGTTTTTTTTCAACACTCTTGTAATTTGCACATTTTTCAAAAATTCTCTACATTGATGCATCTGGGAGCAAAAAAGTTACAGACCATTGTGTTAAGGGCACAATTTGCTACAACTTTTGTAGTAAAAGTTTGTCTGTATTCTGCTCCGGATACCGTTTTTTTTCAACACTCTTGTAATTTGCACATTTTTCAAAAATTCTCTACATTGATGCATCTGGGAGCAAAAAAGTTACAGACCATTGTGTTAAGGGCACAATTTGCTACAACTTTTGTAGTAAAAGTTTTTCTGTATTCTGCTCCGGATACCGTTTTTTTTCAACACTCTTGTAATTTCCACATTCTTGAAAAAATCTCCACATTGGTGCATCTGGGAGCAAAAAAGTTACAGACCATTGTGTTAAGGGCACAATTTGCTACAACTTTTGTAGTAAAAGTTTTTCTGTATTCTGCTCCGGATACCGTTTTTTTTCAACACTCTTGTAATTTCCACATTCTTGAAAAAATCTCCACATTGGTGCATCTGGGAGCAAAAAAGTTACAGACCATTGTGTTAAGGGCACAATTTGCTACAACTTTTGTAGTAAAAGTTTGTCTGTATTCTGCTCCGGATACCGTTTTTTTTCAACACTCTTGTAATTTGCACATTTTTCAAAAATTCTCTACATTGATGCATCTGGGAGCAAAAAAGTTACAGACCATTGTGTTAAGGGCACAATTTGCTACAACTTTTGTAGTAAAAGTTTGTCTGTATTCTGCTCCGGATACCGTTTTTTTTCAACACTCTTGTAATTTGCACATTTTTCAAAAATTCTCTACATTGATGCATCTGGGAGCAAAAAAGTTACAGACCATTGTGTTAAGGGCACAATTTGCTACAACTTTTGTAGTAAAAGTTTTTCTGTATTCTGCTCCGGATACCGTTTTTTTTCAACACTCTTGTAATTTCCACATTCTTGAAAAAATCTCCACATTGGTGCATCTGGGAGCAAAAAAGTTACAGACCATTGTGTTAAGGGCACAATTTGCTACAACTTTTGTAGTAAAAGTTTGTCTGTATTCTGCTCCGGATACCGTTTTTTTTCAACACTCTTGTAATTTGCACATTTTTCAAAAATTCTCTACATTGATGCATCTGGGAGCAAAAAAGTTACAGACCATTGTGTTAAGGGCACAATTTGCTACAACTTTTGTAGTAAAAGTTTTTCTGTATTCTGCTCCGGATACCGTTTTTTTTCAACACTCTTGTAATTTCCACATTCTTGAAAAAATCTCCACATTGGTGCATCTGGGAGCAAAAAAGTTACAGACCATTGTGTTAAGGGTACAATTTGCTACAACTTTTGTAGTAAAAGTTTGTCTGTATTCTGCTCCGGATACCGTTTTTTTTCAACACTCTTGTAATTTGCACATTTTTCAAAAATTCTCTACATTGATGCATCTGGGAGCAAAAAAGTTACAGACCATTGTGTTAAGGGCACAATTTGCTACAACTTTTGTAGTAAAAGTTTTTCTGTATTCTGCTCCGGATACCGTTTTTTTTCAACACTCTTGTAATTTCCACATTCTTGAAAAAATCTCCACATTGGTGCATCTGGGAGCAAAAAAGTTACAGACCATTGTGTTAAGGGCACAATTTGCTACAACTTTTGTAGTAAAAGTTTGTCTGTATTCTGCTCCGGATACCGTTTTTTTTCAACACTCTTGTAATTTCCACATTCTTGAAAAAATCTCCACATTGGTGCATCTGGGAGCAAAAAAGTTACAGACCATTGTGTTAAGGGTACAATTTGCTACAACTTTTGTAGTAAAAGTTTGTCTGTATTCTGCTCCGGATACCGTTTTTTTTCAACACTCTTGTAATTTGCACATTTTTCAAAAATTCTCTACATTGATGCATCTGGGAGCAAAAAAGTTACAGACCATTGTGTTAAGGGCACAATTTGCTACAACTTTTGTAGTAAAAGTTTTTCTGTATTCTGCTCCGGATACCGTTTTTTTTCAACACTCTTGTAATTTCCACATTCTTGAAAAAATCTCCACATTGGTGCATCTGGGAGCAAAAAAGTTACAGACCATTGTGTTAAGGGTACAATTTGCTACAACTTTTGTAGTAAAAGTTTGTCTGTATTCTGCTCCGGATACCGTTTTTTTTCAACACTCTTGTAATTTGCACATTTTTCAAAAATTCTCTACATTGATGCATCTGGGAGCAAAAAAGTTACAGACCATTGTGTTAAGGGCACAATTTGCTACAACTTTTGTAGTAAAAGTTTTTCTGTATTCTGCTCCGGATACCGTTTTTTTTCAACACTCTTGTAATTTCCACATTCATGAAAAAATCTCCACATTGGTGCATCTGGGAGCAAAAAAGTTACAGACCATTGTGTTAAGGGCACAATTTGCTACAACTTTTGTAGTAAAAGTTTGTCTGTATTCTGCTCCGGATACCGTTTTTTTTCAACACTCTTGTAATTTCCACATTCTTGAAAAAATCTCCACATTGGTGCATCTGGGAGCAAAAAAGTTACAGACCATTGTGTTAAGGGTACAATTTGCTACAACTTTTGTAGTAAAAGTTTGTCTGTATTCTGCTCCGGATACCGTTTTTTTTCAACACTCTTGTAATTTGCACATTTTTCAAAAATTCTCTACATTGATGCATCTGGGAGCAAAAAAGTTACAGACCATTGTGTTAAGGGCACAATTTGCTACAACTTTTGTAGTAAAAGTTTTTCTGTATTCTGCTCCGGATACCGTTTTTTTTCAACACTCTTGTAATTTCCACATTCTTGAAAAAATCTCCACATTGGTGCATCTGGGAGCAAAAAAGTTACAGACCATTGTGTTAAGGGCACAATTTGCTACAACTTTTGTAGTAAAAGTTTGTCTGTATTCTGCTCCGGATACCGTTTTTTTTCAACACTCTTGTAATTTGCACATTTTTCAAAAATTCTCTACATTGATGCATCTGGGAGCAAAAAAGTTACAGACCATTGTGTTAAGGGCACAATTTGCTACAACTTTTGTAGTAAAAGTTTTTCTGTATTCTGCTCCGGATACCGTTTTTTTTCAACACTCTTGTAATTTCCACATTCTTGAAAAAATCTCCACATTGGTGCATCTGGGAGCAAAAAAGTTACAGACCATTGTGTTAAGGGCACAATTTGCTACAACTTTTGTAGTAAAAGTTTGTCTGTATTCTGCTCCGGATACCGTTTTTTTTCAACACTCTTGTAATTTCCACATTCTTGAAAAAATCTCCACATTGGTGCATCTGGGAGCAAAAAAGTTACAGACCATTGTGTTAAGGGTACAATTTGCTACAACTTTTGTAGTAAAAGTTTGTCTGTATTCTGCTCCGGATACCGTTTTTTTTCAACACTCTTGTAATTTGCACATTTTTCAAAAATTCTCTACATTGATGCATCTGGGAGCAAAAAAGTTACAGACCATTGTGTTAAGGGCACAATTTGCTACAACTTTTGTAGTAAAAGTTTTTCTGTATTCTGCTCCGGATACCGTTTTTTTTCAACACTCTTGTAATTTCCACATTCTTGAAAAAATCTCCACATTGGTGCATCTGGGAGCAAAAAAGTTACAGACCATTGTGTTAAGGGCACAATTTGCTACAACTTTTGTAGTAAAAGTTTGTCTGTATTCTGCTCCGGATACCGTTTTTTTTCAACACTCTTGTAATTTCCACATTCTTGAAAAAATCTCCACATTGGTGCATCTGGGAGCAAAAAAGTTACAGACCATTGTGTTAAGGGTACAATTTGCTACAACTTTTGTAGTAAAAGTTTGTCTGTATTCTGCTCCGGATACCGTTTTTTTTCAACACTCTTGTAATTTGCACATTTTTCAAAAATTCTCTACATTGATGCATCTGGGAGCAAAAAAGTTACAGACCATTGTGTTAAGGGCACAATTTGCTACAACTTTTGTAGTAAAAGTTTTTCTGTATTCTGCTCCGGATACCGTTTTTTTTCAACACTCTTGTAATTTCCACATTCTTGAAAAAATCTCCACATTGGTGCATCTGGGAGCAAAAAAGTTACAGACCATTGTGTTAAGGGCACAATTTGCTACAACTTTTGTAGTAAAAGTTTGTCTGTATTCTGCTCCGGATACCGTTTTTTTTCAACACTCTTGTAATTTGCACATTTTTCAAAAATTCTCTACATTGATGCATCTGGGAGCAAAAAAGTTACAGACCATTGTGTTAAGGGCACAATTTGCTACAACTTTTGTAGTAAAAGTTTTTCTGTATTCTGCTCCGGATACCGTTTTTTTTCAACACTCTTGTAATTTCCACATTCTTGAAAAAATCTCCACATTGGTGCATCTGGGAGCAAAAAAGTTACAGACCATTGTGTTAAGGGTACAATTTGCTACAACTTTTGTAGTAAAAGTTTGTCTGTATTCTGCTCCGGATACCGTTTTTTTTCAACACTCTTGTAATTTGCACATTTTTCAAAAATTCTCTACATTGATGCATCTGGGAGCAAAAAAGTTACAGACCATTGTGTTAAGGGCACAATTTGCTACAACTTTTGTAGTAAAAGTTTTTCTGTATTCTGCTCCGGATACCGTTTTTTTTCAACACTCTTGTAATTTGCACATTTTTCAAAAATTCTCTACATTGATGCATCTGGTAGCAAAAAAGTTACAGACCATTGTGTTAAGGGCACAATTTGCTACAACTTTTGTAGTAAAAGTTTTTCTGTATTCTGCTCCGGATACCGTTTTTTTTCAACACTCTTGTAATTTCCACATTCTTGAAAAAATCTCCACATTGGTGCATCTGGGAGCAAAAAAGTTACAGACCATTGTGTTAAGGGTACAATTTGCTACAACTTTTGTAGTAAAAGTTTGTCTGTATTCTGCTCCGGATACCGTTTTTTTTCAACACTCTTGTAATTTGCACATTTTTCAAAAATTCTCTACATTGATGCATCTGGGAGCAAAAAAGTTACAGACCATTGTGTTAAGGGCACAATTTGCTACAACTTTTGTAGTAAAAGTTTGTCTGTATTCTGCTCCGGATACCGTTTTTTTTCAACACTCTTGTAATTTGCACATTTTTCAAAAATTCTCTACATTGATGCATCTGGGAGCAAAAAAGTTACAGACCATTGTGTTAAGGGCACAATTTGCTACAACTTTTGTAGTAAAAGTTTTTCTGTATTCTGCTCCGGATACCGTTTTTTTTCAACACTCTTGTAATTTCCACATTCTTGAAAAAATCTCCACATTGGTGCATCTGGGAGCAAAAAAGTTACAGACCATTGTGTTAAGGGCACAATTTGCTACAACTTTTGTAGTAAAAGTTTTTCTGTATTCTGCTCCGGATACCGTTTTTTTTCAACACTCTTGTAATTTCCACATTCTTGAAAAAATCTCCACATTGGTGCATCTGGGAGCAAAAAAGTTACAGACCATTGTGTTAAGGGCACAATTTGCTACAACTTTTGTAGTAAAAGTTTGTCTGTATTCTGCTCCGGATACCGTTTTTTTTCAACACTCTTGTAATTTGCACATTTTTCAAAAATTCTCTACATTGATGCATCTGGGAGCAAAAAAGTTACAGACCATTGTGTTAAGGGCACAATTTGCTACAACTTTTGTAGTAAAAGTTTGTCTGTATTCTGCTCCGGATACCGTTTTTTTTCAACACTCTTGTAATTTGCACATTTTTCAAAAATTCTCTACATTGATGCATCTGGGAGCAAAAAAGTTACAGACCATTGTGTTAAGGGCACAATTTGCTACAACTTTTGTAGTAAAAGTTTTTCTGTATTCTGCTCCGGATACCGTTTTTTTTCAACACTCTTGTAATTTCCACATTCTTGAAAAAATCTCCACATTGGTGCATCTGGGAGCAAAAAAGTTACAGACCATTGTGTTAAGGGCACAATTTGCTACAACTTTTGTAGTAAAAGTTTGTCTGTATTCTGCTCCGGATACCGTTTTTTTTCAACACTCTTGTAATTTGCACATTTTTCAAAAATTCTCTACATTGATGCATCTGGGAGCAAAAAAGTTACAGACCATTGTGTTAAGGGCACAATTTGCTACAACTTTTGTAGTAAAAGTTTTTCTGTATTCTGCTCCGGATACCGTTTTTTTTCAACACTCTTGTAATTTCCACATTCTTGAAAAAATCTCCACATTGGTGCATCTGGGAGCAAAAAAGTTACAGACCATTGTGTTAAGGGCACAATTTGCTACAACTTTTGTAGTAAAAGTTTGTCTGTATTCTGCTCCGGATACCGTTTTTTTTCAACACTCTTGTAATTTGCACATTTTTCAAAAATTCTCTACATTGATGCATCTGGGAGCAAAAAAGTTACAGACCATTGTGTTAAGGGCACAATTTGCTACAACTTTTGTAGTAAAAGTTTGTCTGTATTCTGCTCCGGATACCGTTTTTTTTCAACACTCTTGTAATTTGCACATTTTTCAAAAATTCTCTACATTGATGCATCTGGGAGCAAAAAAGTTACAGACCATTGTGTTAAGGGCACAATTTGCTACAACTTTTGTAGTAAAAGTTTTTCTGTATTCTGCTCCGGATACCGTTTTTTTTCAACACTCTTGTAATTTCCACATTCTTGAAAAAATCTCCACATTGGTGCATCTGGGAGCAAAAAAGTTACAGACCATTGTGTTAAGGGCACAATTTGCTACAACTTTTGTAGTAAAAGTTTGTCTGTATTCTGCTCCGGATACCGTTTTTTTTCAACACTCTTGTAATTTGCACATTTTTCAAAAATTCTCTACATTGATGCATCTGGGAGCAAAAAAGTTACAGACCATTGTGTTAAGGGCACAATTTGCTACAACTTTTGTAGTAAAAGTTTTTCTGTATTCTGCTCCGGATACCGTTTTTTTTCAACACTCTTGTAATTTCCACATTCTTGAAAAAATCTCCACATTGGTGCATCTGGGAGCAAAAAAGTTACAGACCATTGTGTTAAGGGTACAATTTGCTACAACTTTTGTAGTAAAAGTTTGTCTGTATTCTGCTCCGGATACCGTTTTTTTTCAACACTCTTGTAATTTGCACATTTTTCAAAAATTCTCTACATTGATGCATCTGGGAGCAAAAAAGTTACAGACCATTGTGTTAAGGGCACAATTTGCTACAACTTTTGTAGTAAAAGTTTTTCTGTATTCTGCTCCGGATACCGTTTTTTTTCAACACTCTTGTAATTTGCACATTTTTCAAAAATTCTCTACATTGATGCATCTGGTAGCAAAAAAGTTACAGACCATTGTGTTAAGGGCACAATTTGCTACAACTTTTGTAGTAAAAGTTTTTCTGTATTCTGCTCCGGATACCGTTTTTTTTCAACACTCTTGTAATTTCCACATTCTTGAAAAAATCTCCACATTGGTGCATCTGGGAGCAAAAAAGTTACAGACCATTGTGTTAAGGGTACAATTTGCTACAACTTTTGTAGTAAAAGTTTGTCTGTATTCTGCTCCGGATACCGTTTTTTTTCAACACTCTTGTAATTTGCACATTTTTCAAAAATTCTCTACATTGATGCATCTGGGAGCAAAAAAGTTACAGACCATTGTGTTAAGGGCACAATTTGCTACAACTTTTGTAGTAAAAGTTTGTCTGTATTCTGCTCCGGATACCGTTTTTTTTCAACACTCTTGTAATTTGCACATTTTTCAAAAATTCTCTACATTGATGCATCTGGGAGCAAAAAAGTTACAGACCATTGTGTTAAGGGCACAATTTGCTACAACTTTTGTAGTAAAAGTTTTTCTGTATTCTGCTCCGGATACCGTTTTTTTTCAACACTCTTGTAATTTCCACATTCTTGAAAAAATCTCCACATTGGTGCATCTGGGAGCAAAAAAGTTACAGACCATTGTGTTAAGGGCACAATTTGCTACAACTTTTGTAGTAAAAGTTTTTCTGTATTCTGCTCCGGATACCGTTTTTTTTCAACACTCTTGTAATTTCCACATTCTTGAAAAAATCTCCACATTGGTGCATCTGGGAGCAAAAAAGTTACAGACCATTGTGTTAAGGGCACAATTTGCTACAACTTTTGTAGTAAAAGTTTGTCTGTATTCTGCTCCGGATACCGTTTTTTTTCAACACTCTTGTAATTTGCACATTTTTCAAAAATTCTCTACATTGATGCATCTGGGAGCAAAAAAGTTACAGACCATTGTGTTAAGGGCACAATTTGCTACAACTTTTGTAGTAAAAGTTTGTCTGTATTCTGCTCCGGATACCGTTTTTTTTCAACACTCTTGTAATTTGCACATTTTTCAAAAATTCTCTACATTGATGCATCTGGGAGCAAAAAAGTTACAGACCATTGTGTTAAGGGCACAATTTGCTACAACTTTTGTAGTAAAAGTTTTTCTGTATTCTGCTCCGGATACCGTTTTTTTTCAACACTCTTGTAATTTCCACATTCTTGAAAAAATCTCCACATTGGTGCATCTGGGAGCAAAAAAGTTACAGACCATTGTGTTAAGGGCACAATTTGCTACAACTTTTGTAGTAAAAGTTTGTCTGTATTCTGCTCCGGATACCGTTTTTTTTCAACACTCTTGTAATTTGCACATTTTTCAAAAATTCTCTACATTGATGCATCTGGGAGCAAAAAAGTTACAGACCATTGTGTTAAGGGCACAATTTGCTACAACTTTTGTAGTAAAAGTTTTTCTGTATTCTGCTCCGGATACCGTTTTTTTTCAACACTCTTGTAATTTCCACATTCTTGAAAAAATCTCCACATTGGTGCATCTGGGAGCAAAAAAGTTACAGACCATTGTGTTAAGGGCACAATTTGCTACAACTTTTGTAGTAAAAGTTTGTCTGTATTCTGCTCCGGATACCGTTTTTTTTCAACACTCTTGTAATTTGCACATTTTTCAAAAATTCTCTACATTGATGCATCTGGGAGCAAAAAAGTTACAGACCATTGTGTTAAGGGCACAATTTGCTACAACTTTTGTAGTAAAAGTTTGTCTGTATTCTGCTCCGGATACCGTTTTTTTTCAACACTCTTGTAATTTGCACATTTTTCAAAAATTCTCTACATTGATGCATCTGGGAGCAAAAAAGTTACAGACCATTGTGTTAAGGGCACAATTTGCTACAACTTTTGTAGTAAAAGTTTTTCTGTATTCTGCTCCGGATACCGTTTTTTTTCAACACTCTTGTAATTTCCACATTCTTGAAAAAATCTCCACATTGGTGCATCTGGGAGCAAAAAAGTTACAGACCATTGTGTTAAGGGCACAATTTGCTACAACTTTTGTAGTAAAAGTTTTTCTGTATTCTGCTCCGGATACCGTTTTTTTTCAACACTCTTGTAATTTCCACATTCTTGAAAAAATCTCCACATTGGTGCATCTGGGAGCAAAAAAGTTACAGACCATTGTGTTAAGGGTACAATTTGCTACAACTTTTGTAGTAAAAGTTTGTCTGTATTCTGCTCCGGATACCGTTTTTTTTCAACACTCTTGTAATTTGCACATTTTTCAAAAATTCTCTACATTGATGCATCTGGGAGCAAAAAAGTTACAGACCATTGTGTTAAGGGCACAATTTGCTACAACTTTTGTAGTAAAAGTTTTTCTGTATTCTGCTCCGGATACCGTTTTTTTTCAACACTCTTGTAATTTCCACATTCTTGAAAAAATCTCCACATTGGTGCATCTGGGAGCAAAAAAGTTACAGACCATTGTGTTAAGGGCACAATTTGCTACAACTTTTGTAGTAAAAGTTTGTCTGTATTCTGCTCCGGATACCGTTTTTTTTCAACACTCTTGTAATTTGCACATTTTTCAAAAATTCTCTACATTGATGCATCTGGGAGCAAAAAAGTTACAGACCATTGTGTTAAGGGCACAATTTGCTACAACTTTTGTAGTAAAAGTTTTTCTGTATTCTGCTCCGGATACCGTTTTTTTTCAACACTCTTGTAATTTCCACATTCTTGAAAAAATCTCCACATTGGTGCATCTGGGAGCAAAAAAGTTACAGACCATTGTGTTAAGGGCACAATTTGCTACAACTTTTGTAGTAAAAGTTTGTCTGTATTCTGCTCCGGATACCGTTTTTTTTCAACACTCTTGTAATTTGCACATTTTTCAAAAATTCTCTACATTGATGCATCTGGGAGCAAAAAAGTTACAGACCATTGTGTTAAGGGCACAATTTGCTACAACTTTTGTAGTAAAAGTTTGTCTGTATTCTGCTCCGGATACCGTTTTTTTTCAACACTCTTGTAATTTGCACATTTTTCAAAAATTCTCTACATTGATGCATCTGGGAGCAAAAAAGTTACAGACCATTGTGTTAAGGGCACAATTTGCTACAACTTTTGTAGTAAAAGTTTTTCTGTATTCTGCTCCGGATACCGTTTTTTTTCAACACTCTTGTAATTTCCACATTCTTGAAAAAATCTCCACATTGGTGCATCTGGGAGCAAAAAAGTTACAGACCATTGTGTTAAGGGCACAATTTGCTACAACTTTTGTAGTAAAAGTTTTTCTGTATTCTGCTCCGGATACCGTTTTTTTTCAACACTCTTGTAATTTCCACATTCTTGAAAAAATCTCCACATTGGTGCATCTGGGAGCAAAAAAGTTACAGACCATTGTGTTAAGGGTACAATTTGCTACAACTTTTGTAGTAAAAGTTTGTCTGTATTCTGCTCCGGATACCGTTTTTTTTCAACACTCTTGTAATTTGCACATTTTTCAAAAATTCTCTACATTGATGCATCTGGGAGCAAAAAAGTTACAGACCATTGTGTTAAGGGCACAATTTGCTACAACTTTTGTAGTAAAAGTTTTTCTGTATTCTGCTCCGGATACCGTTTTTTTTCAACACTCTTGTAATTTCCACATTCTTGAAAAAATCTCCACATTGGTGCATCTGGGAGCAAAAAAGTTACAGACCATTGTGTTAAGGGCACAATTTGCTACAACTTTTGTAGTAAAAGTTTGTCTGTATTCTGCTCCGGATACCGTTTTTTTTCAACACTCTTGTAATTTGCACATTTTTCAAAAATTCTCTACATTGATGCATCTGGGAGCAAAAAAGTTACAGACCATTGTGTTAAGGGCACAATTTGCTACAACTTTTGTAGTAAAAGTTTTTCTGTATTCTGCTCCGGATACCGTTTTTTTTCAACACTCTTGTAATTTCCACATTCTTGAAAAAATCTCCACATTGGTGCATCTGGGAGCAAAAAAGTTACAGACCATTGTGTTAAGGGCACAATTTGCTACAACTTTTGTAGTAAAAGTTTGTCTGTATTCTGCTCCGGATACCGTTTTTTTTCAACACTCTTGTAATTTGCACATTTTTCAAAAATTCTCTACATTGATGCATCTGGGAGCAAAAAAGTTACAGACCATTGTGTTAAGGGCACAATTTGCTACAACTTTTGTAGTAAAAGTTTGTCTGTATTCTGCTCCGGATACCGTTTTTTTTCAACACTCTTGTAATTTGCACATTTTTCAAAAATTCTCTACATTGATGCATCTGGGAGCAAAAAAGTTACAGACCATTGTGTTAAGGGCACAATTTGCTACAACTTTTGTAGTAAAAGTTTTTCTGTATTCTGCTCCGGATACCGTTTTTTTTCAACACTCTTGTAATTTCCACATTCTTGAAAAAATCTCCACATTGGTGCATCTGGGAGCAAAAAAGTTACAGACCATTGTGTTAAGGGCACAATTTGCTACAACTTTTGTAGTAAAAGTTTTTCTGTATTCTGCTCCGGATACCGTTTTTTTTCAACACTCTTGTAATTTCCACATTCTTGAAAAAATCTCCACATTGGTGCATCTGGGAGCAAAAAAGTTACAGACCATTGTGTTAAGGGCACAATTTGCTACAACTTTTGTAGTAAAAGTTTGTCTGTATTCTGCTCCGGATACCGTTTTTTTTCAACACTCTTGTAATTTGCACATTTTTCAAAAATTCTCTACATTGATGCATCTGGGAGCAAAAAAGTTACAGACCATTGTGTTAAGGGCACAATTTGCTACAACTTTTGTAGTAAAAGTTTGTCTGTATTCTGCTCCGGATACCGTTTTTTTTCAACACTCTTGTAATTTGCACATTTTTCAAAAATTCTCTACATTGATGCATCTGGGAGCAAAAAAGTTACAGACCATTGTGTTAAGGGCACAATTTGCTACAACTTTTGTAGTAAAAGTTTTTCTGTATTCTGCTCCGGATACCGTTTTTTTTCAACACTCTTGTAATTTCCACATTCTTGAAAAAATCTCCACATTGGTGCATCTGGGAGCAAAAAAGTTACAGACCATTGTGTTAAGGGCACAATTTGCTACAACTTTTGTAGTAAAAGTTTGTCTGTATTCTGCTCCGGATACCGTTTTTTTTCAACACTCTTGTAATTTGCACATTTTTCAAAAATTCTCTACATTGATGCATCTGGGAGCAAAAAAGTTACAGACCATTGTGTTAAGGGCACAATTTGCTACAACTTTTGTAGTAAAAGTTTGTCTGTATTCTGCTCCGGATACCGTTTTTTTTCAACACTCTTGTAATTTGCACATTTTTCAAAAATTCTCTACATTGATGCATCTGGGAGCAAAAAAGTTACAGACCATTGTGTTAAGGGCACAATTTGCTACAACTTTTGTAGTAAAAGTTTTTCTGTATTCTGCTCCGGATACCGTTTTTTTTCAACACTCTTGTAATTTCCACATTCTTGAAAAAATCTCCACATTGGTGCATCTGGGAGCAAAAAAGTTACAGACCATTGTGTTAAGGGCACAATTTGCTACAACTTTTGTAGTAAAAGTTTTTCTGTATTCTGCTCCGGATACCGTTTTTTTTCAACACTCTTGTAATTTCCACATTCTTGAAAAAATCTCCACATTGGTGCATCTGGGAGCAAAAAAGTTACAGACCATTGTGTTAAGGGTACAATTTGCTACAACTTTTGTAGTAAAAGTTTGTCTGTATTCTGCTCCGGATACCGTTTTTTTTCAACACTCTTGTAATTTGCACATTTTTCAAAAATTCTCTACATTGATGCATCTGGGAGCAAAAAAGTTACAGACCATTGTGTTAAGGGCACAATTTGCTACAACTTTTGTAGTAAAAGTTTTTCTGTATTCTGCTCCGGATACCGTTTTTTTTCAACACTCTTGTAATTTCCACATTCTTGAAAAAATCTGCACATTGGTGCATCTGGGAGCAAAAAAGTTACAGACCATTGTGTTAAGGGCACAATTTGCTACAACTTTTGTAGTAAAAGTTTGTCTGTATTCTGCTCCGGATACCGTTTTTTTTCAACACTCTTGTAATTTGCACATTTTTCAAAAATTCTCTACATTGATGCATCTGGGAGCAAAAAAGTTACAGACCATTGTGTTAAGGGCACAATTTGCTACAACTTTTGTAGTAAAAGTTTGTCTGTATTCTGCTCCGGATACCGTTTTTTTTCAACACTCTTGTAATTTGCACATTTTTCAAAAATTCTCTATATTGATGCATCTGGGAGCAAAAAAGTTACAGACCATTGTGTTAAGGGCACAATTTGCTACAACTTTTGTAGTAAAAGTTTTTCTGTATTCTGCTCCGGATACCGTTTTTTTTCAACACTCTTGTAATTTCCACATTCTTGAAAAAATCTCCACATTGGTGCATCTGGGAGCAAAAAAGTTACAGACCATTGTGTTAAGGGCACAATTTGCTACAACTTTTGTAGTAAAAGTTTGTCTGTATTCTGCTCCGGATACCGTTTTTTTTCAACACTCTTGTAATTTGCACATTTTTCAAAAATTCTCTACATTGATGCATCTGGGAGCAAAAAAGTTACAGACCATTGTGTTAAGGGCACAATTTGCTACAACTTTTGTAGTAAAAGTTTTTCTGTATTCTGCTCCGGATACCGTTTTTTTTCAACACTCTTGTAATTTCCACATTCTTGAAAAAATCTCCACATTGGTGCATCTGGGAGCAAAAAAGTTACAGACCATTGTGTTAAGGGCACAATTTGCTACAACTTTTGTAGTAAAAGTTTGTCTGTATTCTGCTCCGGATACCGTTTTTTTTCAACACTCTTGTAATTTGCACATTTTTCAAAAATTCTCTACATTGATGCATCTGGGAGCAAAAAAGTTACAGACCATTGTGTTAAGGGCACAATTTGCTACAACTTTTGTAGTAAAAGTTTGTCTGTATTCTGCTCCGGATACCGTTTTTTTTCAACACTCTTGTAATTTGCACATTTTTCAAAAATTCTCTACATTGATGCATCTGGGAGCAAAAAAGTTACAGACCATTGTGTTAAGGGCACAATTTGCTACAACTTTTGTAGTAAAAGTTTTTCTGTATTCTGCTCCGGATACCGTTTTTTTTCAACACTCTTGTAATTTCCACATTCTTGAAAAAATCTCCACATTGGTGCATCTGGGAGCAAAAAAGTTACAGACCATTGTGTTAAGGGCACAATTTGCTACAACTTTTGTAGTAAAAGTTTGTCTGTATTCTGCTCCGGATACCGTTTTTTTTCAACACTCTTGTAATTTGCACATTTTTCAAAAATTCTCTACATTGATGCATCTGGGAGCAAAAAAGTTAAAGACCATTGTGTTAAGGGCACAATTTGCTACAACTTTTGTAGTAAAAGTTTTTCTGTATTCTGCTCCGGATACCGTTTTTTTTCAACACTCTTGTAATTTCCACATTCTTGAAAAAATCTCCACATTGGTGCATCTGGGAGCAAAAAAGTTACAGACCATTGTGTTAAGGGCACAATTTGCTACAACTTTTGTAGTAAAAGTTTGTCTGTATTCTGCTCCGGATACCGTTTTTTTTCAACACTCTTGTAATTTGCACATTTTTCAAAAATTCTCTACATTGATGCATCTGGGAGCAAAAAAGTTACAGACCATTGTGTTAAGGGCACAATTTGCTACAACTTTTGTAGTAAAAGTTTGTCTGTATTCTGCTCCGGATACCGTTTTTTTTCAACACTCTTGTAATTTGCACATTTTTCAAAAATTCTCTACATTGATGCATCTGGGAGCAAAAAAGTTACAGACCATTGTGTTAAGGGCACAATTTGCTACAACTTTTGTAGTAAAAGTTTTTCTGTATTCTGCTCCGGATACCGTTTTTTTTCAACACTCTTGTAATTTCCACATTCTTGAAAAAATCTCCACATTGGTGCATCTGGGAGCAAAAAAGTTACAGACCATTGTGTTAAGGGCACAATTTGCTACAACTTTTGTAGTAAAAGTTTGTCTGTATTCTGCTCCGGATACCGTTTTTTTTCAACACTCTTGTAATTTGCACATTTTTCAAAAATTCTCTACATTGATGCATCTGGGAGCAAAAAAGTTACAGACCATTGTGTTAAGGGCACAATTTGCTACAACTTTTGTAGTAAAAGTTTTTCTGTATTCTGCTCCGGATACCGTTTTTTTTCAACACTCTTGTAATTTCCACATTCTTGAAAAAATCTCCACATTGGTGCATCTGGGAGCAAAAAAGTTACAGACCATTGTGTTAAGGGCACAATTTGCTACAACTTTTGTAGTAAAAGTTTGTCTGTATTCTGCTCCGGATACCGTTTTTTTTCAACACTCTTGTAATTTGCACATTTTTCAAAAATTCTCTACATTGATGCATCTGGGAGCAAAAAAGTTACAGACCATTGTGTTAAGGGCACAATTTGCTACAACTTTTGTAGTAAAAGTTTTTCTGTATTCTGCTCCGGATACCGTTTTTTTTCAACACTCTTGTAATTTCCACATTCTTGAAAAAATCTCCACATTGGTGCATCTGGGAGCAAAAAAGTTACAGACCATTGTGTTAAGGGCACAATTTGCTACAACTTTTGTAGTAAAAGTTTTTCTGTATTCTGCTCCGGATACCGTTTTTTTTCAACACTCTTGTAATTTCCACATTCTTGAAAAAATCTCCACATTGGTGCATCTGGGAGCAAAAAAGTTACAGACCATTGTGTTAAGGGTACAATTTGCTACAACTTTTGTAGTAAAAGTTTGTCTGTATTCTGCTCCGGATACCGTTTTTTTTCAACACTCTTGTAATTTGCACATTTTTCAAAAATTCTCTACATTGATGCATCTGGGAGCAAAAAAGTTACAGACCATTGTGTTAAGGGCACAATTTGCTACAACTTTTGTAGTAAAAGTTTTTCTGTATTCTGCTCCGGATACCGTTTTTTTTCAACACTCTTGTAATTTCCACATTCTTGAAAAAATCTCCACATTGGTGCATCTGGGAGCAAAAAAGTTACAGACCATTGTGTTAAGGGCACAATTTGCTACAACTTTTGTAGTAAAAGTTTGTCTGTATTCTGCTCCGGATACCGTTTTTTTTCAACACTCTTGTAATTTGCACATTTTTCAAAAATTCTCTACATTGATGCATCTGGGAGCAAAAAAGTTACAGACCATTGTGTTAAGGGCACAATTTGCTACAACTTTTGTAGTAAAAGTTTTTCTGTATTCTGCTCCGGATACCGTTTTTTTTCAACACTCTTGTAATTTCCACATTCTTGAAAAAATCTCCACATTGGTGCATCTGGGAGCAAAAAAGTTACAGACCATTGTGTTAAGGGCACAATTTGCTACAACTTTTGTAGTAAAAGTTTTTCTGTATTCTGCTCCGGATACCGTTTTTTTTCAACACTCTTGTAATTTCCACATTCTTGAAAAAATCTCCACATTGGTGCATCTGGGAGCAAAAAAGTTACAGACCATTGTGTTAAGGGTACAATTTGCTACAACTTTTGTAGTAAAAGTTTGTCTGTATTCTGCTCCGGATACCGTTTTTTTTCAACACTCTTGTAATTTGCACATTTTTCAAAAATTCTCTACATTGATGCATCTGGGAGCAAAAAAGTTACAGACCATTGTGTTAAGGGCACAATTTGCTACAACTTTTGTAGTAAAAGTTTTTCTGTATTCTGCTCCGGATACCGTTTTTTTTCAACACTCTTGTAATTTCCACATTCTTGAAAAAATCTCCACATTGGTGCATCTGGGAGCAAAAAAGTTACAGACCATTGTGTTAAGGGCACAATTTGCTACAACTTTTGTAGTAAAAGTTTGTCTGTATTCTGCTCCGGATACCGTTTTTTTTCAACACTCTTGTAATTTGCACATTTTTCAAAAATTCTCTACATTGATGCATCTGGGAGCAAAAAAGTTACAGACCATTGTGTTAAGGGCACAATTTGCTACAACTTTTGTAGTAAAAGTTTGTCTGTATTCTGCTCCGGATACCGTTTTTTTTCAACACTCTTGTAATTTGCACATTTTTCAAAAATTCTCTACATTGATGCATCTGGGAGCAAAAAAGTTACAGACCATTGTGTTAAGGGCACAATTTGCTACAACTTTTGTAGTAAAAGTTTTTCTGTATTCTGCTCCGGATACCGTTTTTTTTCAACACTCTTGTAATTTCCACATTCTTGAAAAAATCTCCACATTGGTGCATCTGGGAGCAAAAAAGTTACAGACCATTGTGTTAAGGGCACAATTTGCTACAACTTTTGTAGTAAAAGTTTTTCTGTATTCTGCTCCGGATACCGTTTTTTTTCAACACTCTTGTAATTTCCACATTCTTGAAAAAATCTCCACATTGGTGCATCTGGGAGCAAAAAAGTTACAGACCATTGTGTTAAGGGTACAATTTGCTACAACTTTTGTAGTAAAAGTTTGTCTGTATTCTGCTCCGGATACCGTTTTTTTTCAACACTCTTGTAATTTGCACATTTTTCAAAAATTCTCTACATTGATGCATCTGGGAGCAAAAAAGTTACAGACCATTGTGTTAAGGGCACAATTTGCTACAACTTTTGTAGTAAAAGTTTTTCTGTATTCTGCTCCGGATACCGTTTTTTTTCAACACTCTTGTAATTTCCACATTCTTGAAAAAATCTCCACATTGGTGCATCTGGGAGCAAAAAAGTTACAGACCATTGTGTTAAGGGCACAATTTGCTACAACTTTTGTAGTAAAAGTTTGTCTGTATTCTGCTCCGGATACCGTTTTTTTTCAACACTCTTGTAATTTGCACATTTTTCAAAAATTCTCTACATTGATGCACCTGGGAGCAAAAAAGTTACAGACCATTGTGTTAAGGGCACAATTTGCTACAACTTTTGTAGTAAAAGTTTTTCTGTATTCTGCTCCGGATACCGTTTTTTTTCAACACTCTTGTAATTTCCACATTCTTGAAAAAATCTCCACATTGGTGCATCTGGGAGCAAAAAAGTTACAGACCATTGTGTTAAGGGCACAATTTGCTACAACTTTTGTAGTAAAAGTTTGTCTGTATTCTGCTCCGGATACCGTTTTTTTTCAACACTCTTGTAATTTGCACATTTTTCAAAAATTCTCTACATTGATGCATCTGGGAGCAAAAAAGTTACAGACCATTGTGTTAAGGGCACAATTTGCTACAACTTTTGTAGTAAAAGTTTGTCTGTATTCTGCTCCGGATACCGTTTTTTTTCAACACTCTTGTAATTTGCACATTTTTCAAAAATTCTCTACATTGATGCATCTGGGAGCAAAAAAGTTACAGACCATTGTGTTAAGGGCACAATTTGCTACAACTTTTGTAGTAAAAGTTTTTCTGTATTCTGCTCCGGATACCGTTTTTTTTCAACACTCTTGTAATTTCCACATTCTTGAAAAAATCTCCACATTGGTGCATCTGGGAGCAAAAAAGTTACAGACCATTGTGTTAAGGGCACAATTTGCTACAACTTTTGTAGTAAAAGTTTTTCTGTATTCTGCTCCGGATACCGTTTTTTTTCAACACTCTTGTAATTTCCACATTCTTGAAAAAATCTCCACATTGGTGCATCTGGGAGCAAAAAAGTTACAGACCATTGTGTTAAGGGCACAATTTGCTACAACTTTTGTAGTAAAAGTTTTTCTGTATTCTGCTCCGGATACCGTTTTTTTTCAACACTCTTGTAATTTCCACATTCTTGAAAAAATCTCCACATTGGTGCATCTGGGAGCAAAAAAGTTACAGACCATTGTGTTAAGGGTACAATTTGCTACAACTTTTGTAGTAAAAGTTTGTCTGTATTCTGCTCCGGATACCGTTTTTTTTCAACACTCTTGTAATTTGCACATTTTTCAAAAATTCTCTACATTGATGCATCTGGGAGCAAAAAAGTTACAGACCATTGTGTTAAGGGCACAATTTGCTACAACTTTTGTAGTAAAAGTTTTTCTGTATTCTGCTCCGGATACCGTTTTTTTTCAACACTCTTGTAATTTCCACATTCTTGAAAAAATCTCCACATTGGTGCATCTGGGAGCAAAAAAGTTACAGACCATTGTGTTAAGGGCACAATTTGCTACAACTTTTGTAGTAAAAGTTTTTCTGTATTCTGCTCCGGATACCGTTTTTTTTCAACACTCTTGTAATTTCCACATTCTTGAAAAAATCTCCACATTGGTGCATCTGGGAGCAAAAAAGTTACAGACCATTGTGTTAAGGGTACAATTTGCTACAACTTTTGTAGTAAAAGTTTGTCTGTATTCTGCTCCGGATACCGTTTTTTTTCAACACTCTTGTAATTTGCACATTTTTCAAAAATTCTCTACATTGATGCATCTGGGAGCAAAAAAGTTACAGACCATTGTGTTAAGGGCACAATTTGCTACAACTTTTGTAGTAAAAGTTTTTCTGTATTCTGCTCCGGATACCGTTTTTTTTCAACACTCTTGTAATTTCCACATTCTTGAAAAAATCTCCACATTGGTGCATCTGGGAGCAAAAAAGTTACAGACCATTGTGTTAAGGGCACAATTTGCTACAACTTTTGTAGTAAAAGTTTGTCTGTATTCTGCTCCGGATACCGTTTTTTTTCAACACTCTTGTAATTTGCACATTTTTCAAAAATTCTCTACATTGATGCATCTGGGAGCAAAAAAGTTACAGACCATTGTGTTAAGGGCACAATTTGCTACAACTTTTGTAGTAAAAGTTTTTCTGTATTCTGCTCCGGATACCGTTTTTTTTCAACACTCTTGTAATTTCCACATTCTTGAAAAAATCTCCACATTGGTGCATCTGGGAGCAAAAAAGTTACAGACCATTGTGTTAAGGGCACAATTTGCTACAACTTTTGTAGTAAAAGTTTTTCTGTATTCTGCTCCGGATACCGTTTTTTTTCAACACTCTTGTAATTTCCACATTCTTGAAAAAATCTCCACATTGGTGCATCTGGGAGCAAAAAAGTTACAGACCATTGTGTTAAGGGTACAATTTGCTACAACTTTTGTAGTAAAAGTTTGTCTGTATTCTGCTCCGGATACCGTTTTTTTTCAACACTCTTGTAATTTGCACATTTTTCAAAAATTCTCTACATTGATGCATCTGGGAGCAAAAAAGTTACAGACCATTGTGTTAAGGGCACAATTTGCTACAACTTTTGTAGTAAAAGTTTTTCTGTATTCTGCTCCGGATACCGTTTTTTTTCAACACTCTTGTAATTTCCACATTCTTGAAAAAATCTCCACATTGGTGCATCTGGGAGCAAAAAAGTTACAGACCATTGTGTTAAGGGCACAATTTGCTACAACTTTTGTAGTAAAAGTTTGTCTGTATTCTGCTCCGGATACCGTTTTTTTTCAACACTCTTGTAATTTGCACATTTTTCAAAAATTCTCTACATTGATGCATCTGGGAGCAAAAAAGTTACAGACCATTGTGTTAAGGGCACAATTTGCTACAACTTTTGTAGTAAAAGTTTGTCTGTATTCTGCTCCGGATACCGTTTTTTTTCAACACTCTTGTAATTTGCACATTTTTCAAAAATTCTCTACATTGATGCATCTGGGAGCAAAAAAGTTACAGACCATTGTGTTAAGGGCACAATTTGCTACAACTTTTGTAGTAAAAGTTTTTCTGTATTCTGCTCCGGATACCGTTTTTTTTCAACACTCTTGTAATTTCCACATTCTTGAAAAAATCTCCACATTGGTGCATCTGGGAGCAAAAAAGTTACAGACCATTGTGTTAAGGGCACAATTTGCTACAACTTTTGTAGTAAAAGTTTTTCTGTATTCTGCTCCGGATACCGTTTTTTTTCAACACTCTTGTAATTTCCACATTCTTGAAAAAATCTCCACATTGGTGCATCTGGGAGCAAAAAAGTTACAGACCATTGTGTTAAGGGTACAATTTGCTACAACTTTTGTAGTAAAAGTTTGTCTGTATTCTGCTCCGGATACCGTTTTTTTTCAACACTCTTGTAATTTGCACATTTTTCAAAAATTCTCTACATTGATGCATCTGGGAGCAAAAAAGTTACAGACCATTGTGTTAAGGGCACAATTTGCTACAACTTTTGTAGTAAAAGTTTTTCTGTATTCTGCTCCGGATACCGTTTTTTTTCAACACTCTTGTAATTTCCACATTCTTGAAAAAATCTCCACATTGGTGCATCTGGGAGCAAAAAAGTTACAGACCATTGTGTTAAGGGCACAATTTGCTACAACTTTTGTAGTAAAAGTTTGTCTGTATTCTGCTCCGGATACCGTTTTTTTTCAACACTCTTGTAATTTGCACATTTTTCAAAAATTCTCTACATTGATGCACCTGGGAGCAAAAAAGTTACAGACCATTGTGTTAAGGGCACAATTTGCTACAACTTTTGTAGTAAAAGTTTTTCTGTATTCTGCTCCGGATACCGTTTTTTTTCAACACTCTTGTAATTTCCACATTCTTGAAAAAATCTCCACATTGGTGCATCTGGGAGCAAAAAAGTTACAGACCATTGTGTTAAGGGCACAATTTGCTACAACTTTTGTAGTAAAAGTTTGTCTGTATTCTGCTCCGGATACCGTTTTTTTTCAACACTCTTGTAATTTGCACATTTTTCAAAAATTCTCTACATTGATGCATCTGGGAGCAAAAAAGTTACAGACCATTGTGTTAAGGGCACAATTTGCTACAA
The DNA here is from genome assembly GCF_036711975.1 of Onthophagus taurus. Lineage (NCBI taxonomy): Eukaryota > Metazoa > Arthropoda > Insecta > Coleoptera > Scarabaeidae > Onthophagus > Onthophagus taurus. Next base: position 131,158 of record NW_027248943.1, read on the forward strand.
CTTTTGTAGTAAAAGTTTGTCTGTATTCTGCTCCGGATACCGTTTTTTTTCAACACTCTTGTAATTTGCACATTTTTCAAAAATTCTCTACATTGATGCATCTGGGAGCAAAAAAGTTACAGACCATTGTGTTAAGGGCACAATTTGCTACAACTTTTGTAGTAAAAGTTTTTCTGTATTCTGCTCCGGATACCGTTTTTTTTCAACACTCTTGTAATTTCCACATTCTTGAAAAAATCTCCACATTGGTGCATCTGGGAGCAAAAAAGTTACAGACCATTGTGTTAAGGGCACAATTTGCTACAACTTTTGTAGTAAAAGTTTTTCTGTATTCTGCTCCGGATACCGTTTTTTTTCAACACTCTTGTAATTTCCACATTCTTGAAAAAATCTCCACATTGGTGCATCTGGGAGCAAAAAAGTTACAGACCATTGTGTTAAGGGCACAATTTGCTACAACTTTTGTAGTAAAAGTTTGTCTGTATTCTGCTCCGGATACCGTTTTTTTTCAACACTCTTGTAATTTGCACATTTTTCAAAAATTCTCTACATTGATGCACCTGGGAGCAAAAAAGTTACAGACCATTGTGTTAAGGGCACAATTTGCTACAACTTTTGTAGTAAAAGTTTTTCTGTATTCTGCTCCGGATACCGTTTTTTTTCAACACTCTTGTAATTTCCACATTCTTGAAAAAATCTCCACATTGGTGCATCTGGGAGCAAAAAAGTTACAGACCATTGTGTTAAGGGCACAATTTGCTACAACTTTTGTAGTAAAAGTTTGTCTGTATTCTGCTCCGGATACCGTTTTTTTTCAACACTCTTGTAATTTGCACATTTTTCAAAAATTCTCTACATTGATGCATCTGGGAGCAAAAAAGTTACAGACCATTGTGTTAAGGGCACAATTTGCTACAACTTTTGTAGTAAAAGTTTGTCTGTATTCTGCTCCGGATACCGTTTTTTTTCAACACTCTTGTAATTTGCACATTTTTCAAAAATTCTCTACATTGATGCATCTGGGAGCAAAAAAGTTACAGACCATTGTGTTAAGGGCACAATTTGCTACAACTTTTGTAGTAAAAGTTTTTCTGTATTCTGCTCCGGATACCGTTTTTTTTCAACACTCTTGTAATTTCCACATTCTTGAAAAAATCTCCACATTGGTGCATCTGGGAGCAAAAAAGTTACAGACCATTGTGTTAAGGGCACAATTTGCTACAACTTTTGTAGTAAAAGTTTGTCTGTATTCTGCTCCGGATACCGTTTTTTTTCAACACTCTTGTAATTTGCACATTTTTCAAAAATTCTCTACATTGATGCATCTGGGAGCAAAAAAGTTACAGACCATTGTGTTAAGGGCACAATTTGCTACAACTTTTGTAGTAAAAGTTTGTCTGTATTCTGCTCCGGATACCGTTTTTTTTCAACACTCTTGTAATTTGCACATTTTTCAAAAATTCTCTACATTGATGCATCTGGGAGCAAAAAAGTTACAGACCATTGTGTTAAGGGCACAATTTGCTACAACTTTTGTAGTAAAAGTTTTTCTGTATTCTGCTCCGGATACCGTTTTTTTTCAACACTCTTGTAATTTCCACATTCTTGAAAAAATCTCCACATTGGTGCATCTGGGAGCAAAAAAGTTACAGACCATTGTGTTAAGGGCACAATTTGCTACAACTTTTGTAGTAAAAGTTTGTCTGTATTCTGCTCCGGATACCGTTTTTTTTCAACACTCTTGTAATTTGCACATTTTTCAAAAATTCTCTACATTGATGCATCTGGGAGCAAAAAAGTTACAGACCATTGTGTTAAGGGCACAATTTGCTACAACTTTTGTAGTAAAAGTTTTTCTGTATTCTGCTCCGGATACCGTTTTTTTTCAACACTCTTGTAATTTCCACATTCTTGAAAAAATCTCCACATTGGTGCATCTGGGAGCAAAAAAGTTACAGACCATTGTGTTAAGGGCACAATTTGCTACAACTTTTGTAGTAAAAGTTTGTCTGTATTCTGCTCCGGATACCGTTTTTTTTCAACACTCTTGTAATTTCCACATTCTTGAAAAAATCTCCACATTGGTGCATCTGGGAGCAAAAAAGTTACAGACCATTGTGTTAAGGGTACAATTTGCTACAACTTTTGTAGTAAAAGTTTGTCTGTATTCTGCTCCGGATACCGTTTTTTTTCAACACTCTTGTAATTTGCACATTTTTCAAAAATTCTCTACATTGATGCATCTGGGAGCAAAAAAGTTACAGACCATTGTGTTAAGGGCACAATTTGCTACAACTTTTGTAGTAAAAGTTTTTCTGTATTCTGCTCCGGATACCGTTTTTTTTCAACACTCTTGTAATTTCCACATTCTTGAAAAAATCTCCACATTGGTGCATCTGGGAGCAAAAAAGTTACAGACCATTGTGTTAAGGGCACAATTTGCTACAACTTTTGTAGTAAAAGTTTGTCTGTATTCTGCTCCGGATACCGTTTTTTTTCAACACTCTTGTAATTTGCACATTTTTAAAAAATTCTCTACATTGATGCATCTGGGAGCAAAAAAGTTACAGACCATTGTGTTAAGGGCACAATTTGCTACAACTTTTGTAGTAAAAGTTTTTCTGTATTCTGCTCCGGATACCGTTTTTTTTCAACACTCTTGTAATTTCCACATTCTTGAAAAAATCTCCACATTGGTGCATCTGGGAGCAAAAAAGTTACAGACCATTGTGTTAAGGGCACAATTTGCTACAACTTTTGTAGTAAAAGTTTGTCTGTATTCTGCTCCGGATACCGTTTTTTTTCAACACTCTTGTAATTTGCACATTTTTCAAAAATTCTCTACATTGATGCATCTGGGAGCAAAAAAGTTACAGACCATTGTGTTAAGGGCACAATTTGCTACAACTTTTGTAGTAAAAGTTTGTCTGTATTCTGCTCCGGATACCGTTTTTTTTCAACACTCTTGTAATTTGCACATTTTTCAAAAATTCTCTACATTGATGCATCTGGGAGCAAAAAAGTTACAGACCATTGTGTTAAGGGCACAATTTGCTACAACTTTTGTAGTAAAAGTTTGTCTGTATTCTGCTCCGGATACCGTTTTTTTTCAACACTCTTGTAATTTGCACATTTTTCAAAAATTCTCTACATTGATGCATCTGGGAGCAAAAAAGTTACAGACCATTGTGTTAAGGGCACAATTTGCTACAACTTTTGTAGTAAAAGTTTTTCTGTATTCTGCTCCGGATACCGTTTTTTTTCAACACTCTTGTAATTTCCACATTCTTGAAAAAATCTCCACATTGGTGCATCTGGGAGCAAAAAAGTTACAGACCATTGTGTTAAGGGCACAATTTGCTACAACTTTTGTAGTAAAAGTTTGTCTGTATTCTGCTCCGGATACCGTTTTTTTTCAACACTCTTGTAATTTGCACATTTTTCAAAAATTCTCTACATTGATGCATCTGGGAGCAAAAAAGTTACAGACCATTGTGTTAAGGGCACAATTTGCTACAACTTTTGTAGTAAAAGTTTGTCTGTATTCTGCTCCGGATACCGTTTTTTTTCAACACTCTTGTAATTTGCACATTTTTCAAAAATTCTCTACATTGATGCATCTGGGAGCAAAAAAGTTACAGACCATTGTGTTAAGGGCACAATTTGCTACAACTTTTGTAGTAAAAGTTTTTCTGTATTCTGCTCCGGATACCGTTTTTTTTCAACACTCTTGTAATTTCCACATTCTTGAAAAAATCTCCACATTGGTGCATCTGGGAGCAAAAAAGTTACAGACCATTGTGTTAAGGGCACAATTTGCTACAACTTTTGTAGTAAAAGTTTGTCTGTATTCTGCTCCGGATACCGTTTTTTTTCAACACTCTTGTAATTTGCACATTTTTCAAAAATTCTCTACATTGATGCATCTGGGAGCAAAAAAGTTACAGACCATTGTGTTAAGGGCACAATTTGCTACAACTTTTGTAGTAAAAGTTTTTCTGTATTCTGCTCCGGATACCGTTTTTTTTCAACACTCTTGTAATTTCCACATTCTTGAAAAAATCTCCACATTGGTGCATCTGGGAGCAAAAAAGTTACAGACCATTGTGTTAAGGGCACAATTTGCTACAACTTTTGTAGTAAAAGTTTGTCTGTATTCTGCTCCGGATACCGTTTTTTTTCAACACTCTTGTAATTTCCACATTCTTGAAAAAATCTCCACATTGGTGCATCTGGGAGCAAAAAAGTTACAGACCATTGTGTTAAGGGTACAATTTGCTACAACTTTTGTAGTAAAAGTTTGTCTGTATTCTGCTCCGGATACCGTTTTTTTTCAACACTCTTGTAATTTGCACATTTTTCAAAAATTCTCTACATTGATGCATCTGGGAGCAAAAAAGTTACAGACCATTGTGTTAAGGGCACAATTTGCTACAACTTTTGTAGTAAAAGTTTTTCTGTATTCTGCTCCGGATACCGTTTTTTTTCAACACTCTTGTAATTTCCACATTCTTGAAAAAATCTCCACATTGGTGCATCTGGGAGCAAAAAAGTTACAGACCATTGTGTTAAGGGCACAATTTGCTACAACTTTTGTAGTAAAAGTTTGTCTGTATTCTGCTCCGGATACCGTTTTTTTTCAACACTCTTGTAATTTGCACATTTTTAAAAAATTCTCTACATTGATGCATCTGGGAGCAAAAAAGTTACAGACCATTGTGTTAAGGGCACAATTTGCTACAACTTTTGTAGTAAAAGTTTTTCTGTATTCTGCTCCGGATACCGTTTTTTTTCAACACTCTTGTAATTTCCACATTCTTGAAAAAATCTCCACATTGGTGCATCTGGGAGCAAAAAAGTTACAGACCATTGTGTTAAGGGCACAATTTGCTACAACTTTTGTAGTAAAAGTTTGTCTGTATTCTGCTCCGGATACCGTTTTTTTTCAACACTCTTGTAATTTGCACATTTTTCAAAAATTCTCTACATTGATGCATCTGGGAGCAAAAAAGTTACAGACCATTGTGTTAAGGGCACAATTTGCTACAACTTTTGTAGTAAAAGTTTGTCTGTATTCTGCTCCGGATACCGTTTTTTTTCAACACTCTTGTAATTTGCACATTTTTCAAAAATTCTCTACATTGATGCATCTGGGAGCAAAAAAGTTACAGACCATTGTGTTAAGGGCACAATTTGCTACAACTTTTGTAGTAAAAGTTTGTCTGTATTCTGCTCCGGATACCGTTTTTTTTCAACACTCTTGTAATTTGCACATTTTTCAAAAATTCTCTACATTGATGCATCTGGGAGCAAAAAAGTTACAGACCATTGTGTTAAGGGCACAATTTGCTACAACTTTTGTAGTAAAAGTTTTTCTGTATTCTGCTCCGGATACCGTTTTTTTTCAACACTCTTGTAATTTCCACATTCTTGAAAAAATCTCCACATTGGTGCATCTGGGAGCAAAAAAGTTACAGACCATTGTGTTAAGGGCACAATTTGCTACAACTTTTGTAGTAAAAGTTTGTCTGTATTCTGCTCCGGATACCGTTTTTTTTCAACACTCTTGTAATTTGCACATTTTTAAAAAATTCTCTACATTGATGCATCTGGGAGCAAAAAAGTTACAGACCATTGTGTTAAGGGCACAATTTGCTACAACTTTTGTAGTAAAAGTTTTTCTGTATTCTGCTCCGGATACCGTTTTTTTTCAACACTCTTGTAATTTCCACATTCTTGAAAAAATCTCCACATTGGTGCATCTGGGAGCAAAAAAGTTACAGACCATTGTGTTAAGGGCACAATTTGCTACAACTTTTGTAGTAAAAGTTTGTCTGTATTCTGCTCCGGATACCGTTTTTTTTCAACACTCTTGTAATTTGCACATTTTTCAAAAATTCTCTACATTGATGCATCTGGGAGCAAAAAAGTTACAGACCATTGTGTTAAGGGCACAATTTGCTACAACTTTTGTAGTAAAAGTTTTTCTGTATTCTGCTCCGGATACCGTTTTTTTTCAACACTCTTGTAATTTCCACATTCTTGAAAAAATCTCCACATTGGTGCATCTGGGAGCAAAAAAGTTACAGACCATTGTGTTAAGGGCACAATTTGCTACAACTTTTGTAGTAAAAGTTTGTCTGTATTCTGCTCCGGATACCGTTTTTTTTCAACACTCTTGTAATTTCCACATTCTTGAAAAAATCTCCACATTGGTGCATCTGGGAGCAAAAAAGTTACAGACCATTGTGTTAAGGGTACAATTTGCTACAACTTTTGTAGTAAAAGTTTGTCTGTATTCTGCTCCGGATACCGTTTTTTTTCAACACTCTTGTAATTTGCACATTTTTCAAAAATTCTCTACATTGATGCATCTGGGAGCAAAAAAGTTACAGACCATTGTGTTAAGGGCACAATTTGCTACAACTTTTGTAGTAAAAGTTTTTCTGTATTCTGCTCCGGATACCGTTTTTTTTCAACACTCTTGTAATTTCCACATTCTTGAAAAAATCTCCACATTGGTGCATCTGGGAGCAAAAAAGTTACAGACCATTGTGTTAAGGGTACAATTTGCTACAACTTTTGTAGTAAAAGTTTGTCTGTATTCTGCTCCGGATACCGTTTTTTTTCAACACTCTTGTAATTTGCACATTTTTCAAAAATTCTCTACATTGATGCATCTGGGAGCAAAAAAGTTACAGACCATTGTGTTAAGGGCACAATTTGCTACAACTTTTGTAGTAAAAGTTTTTCTGTATTCTGCTCCGGATACCGTTTTTTTTCAACACTCTTGTAATTTCCACATTCTTGAAAAAATCTCCACATTGGTGCATCTGGGAGCAAAAAAGTTACAGACCATTGTGTTAAGGGCACAATTTGCTACAACTTTTGTAGTAAAAGTTTGTCTGTATTCTGCTCCGGATACCGTTTTTTTTCAACACTCTTGTAATTTGCACATTTTTCAAAAATTCTCTACATTGATGCATCTGGGAGCAAAAAAGTTACAGACCATTGTGTTAAGGGCACAATTTGCTACAACTTTTGTAGTAAAAGTTTGTCTGTATTCTGCTCCGGATACCGTTTTTTTTCAACACTCTTGTAATTTGCACATTTTTCAAAAATTCTCTACATTGATGCATCTGGGAGCAAAAAAGTTACAGACCATTGTGTTAAGGGCACAATTTGCTACAACTTTTGTAGTAAAAGTTTTTCTGTATTCTGCTCCGGATACCGTTTTTTTTCAACACTCTTGTAATTTCCACATTCTTGAAAAAATCTCCACATTGGTGCATCTGGGAGCAAAAAAGTTACAGACCATTGTGTTAAGGGCACAATTTGCTACAACTTTTGTAGTAAAAGTTTGTCTGTATTCTGCTCCGGATACCGTTTTTTTTCAACACTCTTGTAATTTCCACATTCTTGAAAAAATCTCCACATTGGTGCATCTGGGAGCAAAAAAGTTACAGACCATTGTGTTAAGGGTACAATTTGCTACAACTTTTGTAGTAAAAGTTTGTCTGTATTCTGCTCCGGATACCGTTTTTTTTCAACACTCTTGTAATTTGCACATTTTTCAAAAATTCTCTACATTGATGCATCTGGGAGCAAAAAAGTTACAGACCATTGTGTTAAGGGCACAATTTGCTACAACTTTTGTAGTAAAAGTTTTTCTGTATTCTGCTCCGGATACCGTTTTTTTTCAACACTCTTGTAATTTCCACATTCTTGAAAAAATCTCCACATTGGTGCATCTGGGAGCAAAAAAGTTACAGACCATTGTGTTAAGGGCACAATTTGCTACAACTTTTGTAGTAAAAGTTTGTCTGTATTCTGCTCCGGATACCGTTTTTTTTCAACACTCTTGTAATTTGCACATTTTTCAAAAATTCTCTACATTGATGCATCTGGGAGCAAAAAAGTTACAGACCATTGTGTTAAGGGCACAATTTGCTACAACTTTTGTAGTAAAAGTTTGTCTGTATTCTGCTCCGGATACCGTTTTTTTTCAACACTCTTGTAATTTGCACATTTTTCAAAAATTCTCTACATTGATGCATCTGGGAGCAAAAAAGTTACAGACCATTGTGTTAAGGGCACAATTTGCTACAACTTTTGTAGTAAAAGTTTTTCTGTATTCTGCTCCGGATACCGTTTTTTTTCAACACTCTTGTAATTTCCACATTCTTGAAAAAATCTCCACATTGGTGCATCTGGGAGCAAAAAAGTTACAGACCATTGTGTTAAGGGCACAATTTGCTACAACTTTTGTAGTAAAAGTTTTTCTGTATTCTGCTCCGGATACCGTTTTTTTTCAACACTCTTGTAATTTCCACATTCTTGAAAAAATCTCCACATTGGTGCATCTGGGAGCAAAAAAGTTACAGACCATTGTGTTAAGGGTACAATTTGCTACAACTTTTGTAGTAAAAGTTTGTCTGTATTCTGCTCCGGATACCGTTTTTTTTTCAACACTCTTGTAATTTGCACATTTTTCAAAAATTCTCTACATTGATGCATCTGGGAGCAAAAAAGTTACAGACCATTGTGTTAAGGGCACAATTTGCTACAACTTTTGTAGTAAAAGTTTTTCTGTATTCTGCTCCGGATACCGTTTTTTTTCAACACTCTTGTAATTTCCACATTCTTGAAAAAATCTCCACATTGGTGCATCTGGGAGCAAAAAAGTTACAGACCATTGTGTTAAGGGTACAATTTGCTACAACTTTTGTAGTAAAAGTTTGTCTGTATTCTGCTCCGGATACCGTTTTTTTTCAACACTCTTGTAATTTGCACATTTTTCAAAAATTCTCTACATTGATGCATCTGGGAGCAAAAAAGTTACAGACCATTGTGTTAAGGGCACAATTTGCTACAACTTTTGTAGTAAAAGTTTTTCTGTATTCTGCTCCGGATACCGTTTTTTTTCAACACTCTTGTAATTTGCACATTTTTCAAAAATTCTCTACATTGATGCATCTGGGAGCAAAAAAGTTACAGACCATTGTGTTAAGGGCACAATTTGCTACAACTTTTGTAGTAAAAGTTTTTCTGTATTCTGCTCCGGATACCGTTTTTTTTCAACACTCTTGTAATTTCCACATTCTTGAAAAAATCTCCACATTGGTGCATCTGGGAGCAAAAAAGTTACAGACCATTGTGTTAAGGGCACAATTTGCTACAACTTTTGTAGTAAAAGTTTGTCTGTATTCTGCTCCGGATACCGTTTTTTTTCAACACTCTTGTAATTTGCACATTTTTCAAAAATTCTCTACATTGATGCATCTGGGAGCAAAAAAGTTACAGACCATTGTGTTAAGGGTACAATTTGCTACAACTTTTGTAGTAAAAGTTTGTCTGTATTCTGCTCCGGATACCGTTTTTTTTCAACACTCTTGTAATTTGCACATTTTTCAAAAATTCTCTACATTGATGCATCTGGGAGCAAAAAAGTTACAGACCATTGTGTTAAGGGCACAATTTGCTACAACTTTTGTAGTAAAAGTTTGTCTGTATTCTGCTCCGGATACCGTTTTTTTTCAACACTCTTGTAATTTGCACATTTTTCAAAAATTCTCTACATTGATGCATCTGGGAGCAAAAAAGTTACAGACCATTGTGTTAAGGGCACAATTTGCTACAACTTTTGTAGTAAAAGTTTGTCTGTATTCTGCTCCGGATACCGTTTTTTTTCAACACTCTTGTAATTTGCACATTTTTCAAAAATTCTCTACATTGATGCATCTGGGAGCAAAAAAGTTACAGACCATTGTGTTAAGGGCACAATTTGCTACAACTTTTGTAGTAAAAGTTTTTCTGTATTCTGCTCCGGATACCGTTTTTTTTCAACACTCTTGTAATTTCCACATTCTTGAAAAAATCTCCACATTGGTGCATCTGGGAGCAAAAAAGTTACAGACCATTGTGTTAAGGGCACAATTTGCTACAACTTTTGTAGTAAAAGTTTGTCTGTATTCTGCTCCGGATACCGTTTTTTTTCAACACTCTTGTAATTTGCACATTTTTCAAAAATTCTCTACATTGATGCATCTGGGAGCAAAAAAGTTACAGACCATTGTGTTAAGGGCACAATTTGCTACAACTTTTGTAGTAAAAGTTTGTCTGTATTCTGCTCCGGATACCGTTTTTTTTCAACACTCTTGTAATTTGCACATTTTTCAAAAATTCTCTACATTGATGCATCTGGGAGCAAAAAAGTTACAGACCATTGTGTTAAGGGCACAATTTGCTACAACTTTTGTAGTAAAAGTTTTTCTGTATTCTGCTCCGGATACCGTTTTTTTTCAACACTCTTGTAATTTCCACATTCTTGAAAAAATCTCCACATTGGTGCATCTGGGAGCAAAAAAGTTACAGACCATTGTGTTAAGGCACAATTTGCTACAACTTTTGTAGTAAAAGTTTGTCTGTATTCTGCTCCGGATACCGTTTTTTTTCAACACTCTTGTAATTTGCACATTTTTCAAAAATTCTCTACATTGATGCATCTGGGAGCAAAAAAGTTACAGACCATTGTGTTAAGGGCACAATTTGCTACAACTTTTGTAGTAAAAGTTTTTCTGTATTCTGCTCCGGATACCGTTTTTTTTCAACACTCTTGTAATTTCCACATTCTTGAAAAAATCTCCACATTGGTGCATCTGGGAGCAAAAAAGTTACAGACCATTGTGTTAAGGGCACAATTTGCTACAACTTTTGTAGTAAAAGTTTGTCTGTATTCTGCTCCGGATACCGTTTTTTTTCAACACTCTTGTAATTTCCACATTCTTGAAAAAATCTCCACATTGGTGCATCTGGGAGCAAAAAAGTTACAGACCATTGTGTTAAGGGTACAATTTGCTACAACTTTTGTAGTAAAAGTTTGTCTGTATTCTGCTCCGGATACCGTTTTTTTTTCAACACTCTTGTAATTTGCACATTTTTCAAAAATTCTCTACATTGATGCATCTGGGAGCAAAAAAGTTACAGACCATTGTGTTAAGGGCACAATTTGCTACAACTTTTGTAGTAAAAGTTTTTCTGTATTCTGCTCCGGATACCGTTTTTTTTCAACACTCTTGTAATTTCCACATTTCTGAAAAAATCTCACATTGGTGCATCTGGGAGCAAAAAAGTTACAGACCATTGTGTTAAGGGCACAATTTGCTACAACTTTTGTAGTAAAAGTTTGTCTGTATTCTGCTCCGGATACCGTTTTTTTTCAACACTCTTGTAATTTCCACATTCTTGAAAAAATTCTCCACATTGGTGCATCTGGGAGCAAAAAAGTTACAGACCATTGTGTTAAGGGCACAATTTGCTACAACTTTTGTAGTAAAAGTTTGTCTGTATTCTGCTCCGGATACCGTTTTTTTTCAACACTCTTGTAATTTGCACATTTTTCAAAAATTCTCTACATTGATGCATCTGGGAGCAAAAAAGTTACAGACCATTGTGTTAAGGGCACAATTTGCTACAACTTTTGTAGTAAAAGTTTTTCTGTATTCTGCTCCGGATACCGTTTTTTTTCAACACTCTTGTAATTTCCACATTCTTGAAAAAATCTCACATTGGTGCATCTGGGAGCAAAAAAGTTACAGACCATTGTGTTAAGGGCACAATTTGCTACAACTTTTGTAGTAAAAGTTTGTCTGTATTCTGCTCCGGATACCGTTTTTTTTCAACACTCTTGTAATTTCCACATTCTTGAAAAATCTCCACATTGGTGCATCTGGGAGCAAAAAAGTTACAGACCATTGTGTTAAGGTACAATTTGCTACAACTTTTCTGTAGTAAAAGTTTGTCTGTATTCTGCTCCGGATACCGTTTTTTTTTCAACACTCTTGTAATTTGCACATTTTTCAAAATTCTCTACATTGATGCATCTGGGAGCAAAAAAGTTACAGACCATTG